>NW_026623639.1:577096-588379 GCF_030028575.1 Malurus melanocephalus
AGTAAAAAATTCAAGTCTTGCCCGGTTTGAAAAGTAAATGAGACAGAAAAATCCTTCAGCAGGGCAAAGAAGYGTCAGTACATGGTTGGCCTTGGCAACCGCCTGCCAGGAGAAGAGGGRCCTATGAAACTTTCTTCTAATGAATTATCTGAATCTTATCTGCTCAAACACTTCAGAGTTCAGGAAAAGCAGCCAAAGTCAATTTTTGCTCAGAGAGTTTAAAATGAAAAATAAACAGAGAGGAGAAGTTGTGCGTGTGCAGGAGGAGGCGTTGGGGTGGGGAATGGACAGAGTGATGGGATTGGGGAGGGARTGGTTTAATTTACATTGATTCTTCTGAAATCCTCTTGGAAGTATCCATTTTTTCTGAAATGACAATGATGAAATTGCACAATCCATAATTGCAGTGGAGAGCTGCTGGTGTTCTCCCTGACCTGCCAGGTAGGTGAAACAATTGTCAGTATAAATTAGAGAACAGCTGTGTCATTACTCCATGCCAGTTATCTGATTCTACAAAGCCTGGAAAATGCCTTCTGAAATCTGTTAAACAGAAACAGAGTTTGCAGGTCCTTGTCTGCTAATATTTTAAAATGCTGAACACCCCCCTCCCCCAAAAAACTTCTGCACAGTGTGCACTGTTATGCTGGTCCAGACACAACAAAATCCTTGATCTTTCAGGAACATTTTGTGAACTTTCCCCCTGTGTTATCATCTGAGAAGAGGTACCTTGATGCTGCTGTCATCCAGATCTGTCTGGTGACTGGGATTAGTTATCTGCTCTGCCTGCCCTCCTCCCACCTGAATCAGGTGTTCTCAGCCCAGAACTCAAGCTRCCTGAACGCAGAATGGAAATGGATGTGGTTGTATTTCACTTGTAATTTCCCTTTTAGCCTATTAATACCTTATTTATTGAATAGAATGGCTTGTGTTCTTTAGTGACCTGTCACCAGTGGTTTTCAGAGCTGCTATATTCCAAAGGAAACTCCAAGAATGATTTAGTGCCTGTTTAGTGTCTTTTAAAATCAGCTACTTTCTCTGTCTGTGGCATCAGGCATACCCCATATGAATCCTCTCTGAGTGCTCTTGAKAAAGAATTAGATCACAAGCTTTCTTAAATAAAGAAAGCCCTTCCAGCAGGAATTAATTTCTGTTTTGTAGTTGATAAAATAGGAGAAAATTTAACCAAACAAATTTATTCTGGTTCCTATGAAAAATATTGTCTGTGAAAACAYGGAACACTTACAAAATATCAACAGTTGGCTCCTATCTGCATGTAGATCAATATGAATGGGTCACAGTGACCTCTCAGGGAGCAGGTCTGCATGGCAACCAAAACTAATATGTATTTGAAGTACTAAAGTCCTTGAAAAAAACAGAAAACCACCTTCATAGAGGAACTGTTCCAACAGAATAATTTCTATACTATTTTACAGTTTGTTTCAGGGTCATTTTAGCTTTTTGTTGTTGTGKKTTTTTGKTTTYTTTCYTCAAGGAACTTTGAAGAWGGAACAAGGGATTTYATTTCTGCTACAGCAAAGCATTTTCAATGCTTTCAATTGGAACATCTTATTTTATGAGGTGAAAAATCTCTGCTGCCAGAGCAAAGTTTGAAATGCAGGAAAAGGCGGTGTCTTCACAGCAAATTGCAGTTTTTCAGTGAAGCAGCATCTCTGAAATCCATTCCACCATGCAACACTTCAGTGAATCACAAAAGTCTGGGCTTCAAAGTTTATTTTGCTTATCTGAAATAGGAATATATAGCTAAGCTGGGAACAGCAGGGATTGAGAACTGGTTGAGAATGTTCTAGCAAAGTGCTCCTAGTCTAAAAATGCTGGTTTGTTAGAAAACGCTTGTGGACATTTACTTTTTACAAAACCTTCTGAGCTTCAGATAGACTTTGTAGTCAGAGAATGTGAGGGATTATCCCATTGTGGAAAAGGGAGAGGTCCAGTGTCAGTGCTGGCAGTCCCAGCTTTACCTTGTGCTTCAGAGAGTTATTTTAAAGAACTGACAGTTTGAGATTTGTCTGCCTGTCACAAGGGTTATGTGCTCATCCATGTTCTCCTCCTGGAAAGGAATTGGAATATCTTCAGTTTGTCCCAGTCTGGAACACGGCTAAATTGTGATTTTTCTCAGATATTWATTCCTGATCAGCCTTAAGTGGTTTAAACAGTAATTAAATAAATGGCTTTTAGCATTTGTGTGGTCTSACTGTGCATCTTGGTTCCACTCTTCCTCTTTGGAATGTTTTTGTGCCCTGCATGTGTTTCCCAGATGAGCAGTGCCATGGGATGCAGGATTCACCTCGTGGCTGTGAATTCTGGCACCGTGTCCTTGCTTAGAATAGGTGGGGCTATGCACACCCAAAACCAAAAAATGTGTGTTGGGACAATGAGACAGTTGGGGCTTGTTTGTGTTTAGGTTTGCACATTCTGCACGTAAGCCATTGATCCCAAGGAAATAATGAACAAGAGGAAATCCATTAAATAAGTTACTCAAAATATCATAGAATTTGTCAAATTAATGATTTCACAAGCGGCATCCATCTAATTGTTTTTGCAATAGAGCAGCTTTTTAGGGATTAGAGAAAATCCAAACTGTTGGCAGGCAAAATCCAGCTGAGGTGTGATCAAAATTTTGCATTAGAGTTTAAAAGTGTGGAAAATGTTGAATTGAATAATTGCGAAATTATTTTTTATTTTCTTTGTTGCTCTTGTGAAGCAGTTTTTATCAGTGCAAAGGCACAGGAGAAGGATGGATAAATGAGCCTGAGGGYGCTTGCTGTTTACCAAACAATTCAGTAATGAAGCTTTGGTCAAAGAGCAATGGCTCAGTGAAGCTAGCAGTATCTACTACAAATTAACAGATAAATCTGTGGCCACTTTGAAAATATTCTTTATTGCTCAAACTTAAGAGTAGTCAATAAGAACAACCTACAAAGGAGCTGGAAAAAATAATGTTACAATTATTGTTTAAATGTTACGAGATTAGAAAACTAAAATTACTTTTAATTTCATTTCATTATGAAATCATGTCTAATTGATAGGAAATATTTTCTTCATGTCAGGGTTTTAACTCAAATAAACAGTTCTGAAGGCAGAATAAATTTTYGGTGATAATGTGACTTGAAAACAATTCATTTGTTAATTAATCAGTGTATGGATGTGGTAGCTGTAGCTTGTAGCTCACCAGGTAGGATGGTATTTCAGCAGTGCTCAGTTTTACCAGTTGTAATTGTTAAATATGCCTATATTGCTATTGCTGATTAGCTGGTTACTTGGATAATGAGATAATTAAGGTATGAGTGATTTATTAGACACTGGCACCCAGTTAAAACTCTCCATGCTGCAGATATTTGGGCTTGGGGCACGGCATTTTTTCTGTGCAGAGTGGGCATGCTGTTGTCCAGATTTGTCTCATTTCAGCTTAAGTAGTTCCAGATTTCAACAAAACACRATCTTTGTGAACTATTTCCACTTCGTACMTCCCTGATGACTGGGTATATTCAGTTAAAAAAGAATTTGCACACTCCTCTTACTAATGTTGATGGTCATGAGCTGGGCCAAAAGGAATTGGTGACATTGGYTTCTGGAATGTCCATGAGATATTCRTGRTTCTGGTTTAGCCTCTCAGKGTGAAGGAAGTGCAMAGCTCATTTCCCAAGGTGTCCTTCCTGCTCGAAGTGAACAGGAGCAGAGTCTGTAATTCAGAGAGCTCTCTGGTGGTGTTTGCTGAGCAGCCTCAAATTCCAGGGGAATTGAAACTCAGCATTGAACTCCAACAAACAGGAAGGTGATGGACAGCATCAGATGATTTTCTGGAGGATTACATTTTAAATAACTGGAGGATTAAGTTTTAAAATAACTTTTAAATATACAAATTTTTTTCCAAAATTAATTCCATGAGACAGTACCATAAGATTCACAGACAGTTCAGGAAATTTCTCCCATAAACTTTTACAAATCAATGGCTGTAAATTCTACAATTGTGCATATCAGTGACAGAACTCTTTCAGAAGAATCTTGGAGTTCAGACTTTGGTGTTATTAAAAGTCTCATGAAAGGGCCCAGTTTCACTTTCCCAGCTCAGCAGCCTTTGTGACAGCTGATTATCCATTCTGTGTGAGTCTCTGGAAGATTCTGAAAGCTCTCAGCAGACCCCCAAAATCCTAAACTGCCATGCACAGAAACCCTTTCAGTGTGGTGGTTATCAATCTGCCATGCTAAATTCGTGTCAGCAACACCCATTTCAATTGTTGCTGTTCAAATAACTCCTAGGCTTTTAAAATATTTTTATTATTATTTTTATTATCTATTTCTGTGCTTCTTAGTCAGTTTGTTGGTCTTTGTTTTCCTTCCAGCAGCTCAACTGTRGTTATGAAGAGATTTACAAGATTGTTTTTCTGTCCTTAAATCACTCTCTGGGTTTTGTGTACCAACACTGTAAAGTCTCTCTGTTTAATATTTAACTGAAATAAACAGAAGAGGTTTTTTTTTGGTTTTGTTTTATTTTTTTTTTATACACAACTGTCTATTGCAGACGAAAAAAAAAAATCTTTGGATTRTTTGTTTCAAATAATTAGAGTATGGAAGCAAGAAAAAAATGAATCTTTTGTAGCACTTCAGTGCTGCAAAGAGTAAAATGGCAAGTACTGAGTATTTTAGGACATCTTTTTGCTGTGTGCTGTCTGTGTTAATAAGATTTGTGTTTGGAATGGTAACTTGGGAAGGTGCTGTGCTGAAAAGCAAAAGCAAAATATCRGCCCTGATGTAGTTCATTTAATTTTCTACTGATTTGCTCTCAGCCTCACTCTCTTCATTCCATCTTCCCAGCCAGTGTGATGAGTTTCTACTCGCTGCTGKTTTTTTCCATATGCAAAGCTTTGTCCCGGTGCCAGCACATGATGTTCCTGCTTGGAGCTGTGACGTCGGATGGTGCCTGGCTCCAGGCCAGGGAATGCTGCTGGGAAGGGGTGAATGAATGAATGGATTTTTTCAGCTCACATTGTATTTGCCTCTTTGGGAGCCAGGAATCCTCCTGTCATGTTCAGTCAGCTGGGCAATGTGCATTTATCAGTGTTCCTGAATAGAGGAACTTCAGTGAGGAGTCACAATATGTACAGCAATTCAGGAAAAATCTTGTGATAAACTTCAGGTTCAGAACGGGAAATAATCAGGAGAACCATGAAGGAAGATGTGATTCAGTGTACAGTGGCTGCTAAATTCTAAAYATAGTAAGTGGAAGAACCCTGAGCCTGGAACAGTTACTATCTATAGTTACTGCTCAGAAACTGAAGCAGACCACACATTCCAAATTCTAAACATTCCTGTGAGCTCATGTAGTGAGCATTTCTTTTTAAAACAATACCCTTATCTCTGCATAACAATACACCTCTGTTATCTGTACATTTGCAAAATTGAGAGATCGAAATTGTCAAAATTCAAATCAGAATTCACCAGCATCATCTGGATGAAGTTTTAGTTATTGTAATTATTTTCCATGCTTTCCCTAATTCCCAGCTTTGCATGGAAAAAATAATCTTCCTATGACAATACTGTACCTGTTTGCCTTCAGTTCCATTATCTGGAACCTTCAACAGCTGCTCGCACAGAAAGAATAAATGAAATGTTTAGAGCATCCACAAAAGCGTGCTACTGCATAGATTTGGCAGGAGAACAGAGCAGACTCTTGAATTTATAAGGAATATGGAAGCTCTACTGTTTTGTTCTCCCTCTTGGCCTCTCCAAGCACTTCCCATCACCTCGTCCCCCTCTCTCCTTGGGCTTTGGTGCTCCAAGTTCCTCTCCTTAGAGATTGCAAAAACTCCTCTTTCCCACACAACTAAAGGGTGCAGTAGTGGSTGTGGGGATTTTGTAATGGGTGGACATCAAAACTTCATTTTTTATTCGGGTTAGTTCCCCAAAATATCCACGCTGCTGGCCCAACCAAACTGTTTTGATCAGCAGAATTGAGTGTAATGTAATAGGAGTGGACTATGGTGGCACTTTTAAATCCAGGCAGGGTCACAACACATGACTRCAAAGAGGTAAATAATGACAATTAACTGGGCTTCCTTGAACCTTCCCAGAAATATTCTGATTTATTCATAGCAAASGTTCAGAACTGCTCATGTTTTAATTGAACCACTTCACTCATCCCTAAATGAAAACAGTTGCAAACAGTGTCCAACGTACATAGCCCCAGGCACTGTAAAACAATCAGATGAAAAGCCTTTTCTTTGTCTTATTTATTTACTTGAAGCTAAAGAAAATGCCAAAAAATTCTGCCCTTGAATAAATTACCACTTTTTACATGCTTTACCCCAGGCACAAGTTCCAGTTTTTTCCTAACTCATGAGTTGTTTTTATTTGTATTTGTGTTTGTGTATTTTTTATATCTTAGTTGTTTACTTTTCCTGCTTCTTAAAATTGTCTCTTCTCTTTAGAAGTGGGGGAGAAGGAAAGAAATTGAGGTGAAACCACAACATGTTTTCATTTTCATGTAACAAACAGATCCTTTTTCACAAGCTTCTTGAGGCACTAAATACCAAATATGGCTTGAGACAATAAATTATAATATTCTTCAGAGAATGCAGTGCCGGGAAAAGAAGAAATGCAAGTGTTTGCAACATGTTTGAAGAGAGATAGCTGAGATTTCATTAACTCTACATTGGCTCATCATTTATATTTGTAAGATAYAAATGGTATTCTTTATCTTTTTGCGGCTCATTTTCAGTTGGACAGAGTCCTCACAAGTGAGAGTATGTACCATTATTTTTTTTTTTAAACACATCCCTTATCAACTTAGCAAAATGGCCATGGGAGTTAAGGCTGCCATGTCCAAAATGAGTGTCTGATGTTGGTCTGCAGTGATGGCTGCTCTGGTTTGGATGGAAGGAAATTGAGCCCTGAGCAGTGCCACATCGGGTATTCAGCACTGCAGAAGGTCCTGCAGGGGCAGATAAAAAACTTCACTTTAACTCCATCATGCCAGGATTAGATATAATTTCATAGAGTTTCTCTGGGACATGGCATTCTCCAGCTCGATCCCAGTGCCCATGCACATCCAGGACCCAGGCAGAGCCCAGGCAGACCCAGCAAAAGCAATTTCATTTCTCCACCCTGAATTCTGTCACTGTGTCCTGGTTTCACCTCTTCTCACCCAAAGGAGAATTCTTTCCTTCCTTGATCATTCAGTGTAACATTCATTTCTTATCAACACATGAACCTCACATACCTGTGTGTTCAAACAAACTGTGCAAAAATTATCTGGGCAGGTCCTGTGAAAGGCCAAAGCATTTATTGTGTCCTGCTTCAACAAGCTCTACTGAAAAATGTAAATGTCATTGATAATGAGAGGATAAATGAGATAGGGATCAATTCCTGTCTTRTATCTCCTCCTGCTGCTGTAGAACTCAGAGGTAAACTCTGTGTATTGAGGTTTGTCCTGTGAAAGCTAAACACTGAAAAAGAAATGCTTGTTTATTAGGAGAATTGGCTTTATGAAGGACTGCATGGATTATTTTAATTATGAACTCAAAAAACCTCAGTCCTCTCACTYTGGAGCTCTGAAGTGACTAAAAATGTGAACTAATTTTATAAATACACGAGACCTTTATAGTTTAAACCACGTCTGAAATGTGTTACAACCTCCCAACCCCTTCTGATGGCAGATGCTGCTTTAGAATRAAAAGCTGAGCTCTGTGTTAAGCCAGAAAAGCACCAAAGGTACCCAAGCAGAGCATTGCTGTGATTTTGATGGGATAAATACACAGCTCTCTGGAATATGTTCTTGGAGAAGCTGAGGAGAGCAGTGTCAGGATCACTGCCAGACCAGTTCCTCTGTGGTGCTGCTGAATGGGATGTGGAGTTTTTGAGGAAATGCACTTCATCCTTATCAGCAAATGTCCCAAATCAGCAGTGTCAGCTGTCAGCAGTGGTGAGTGCTGCACACGCTGTACCCTGGCAGCTCAGTCACCACGGATGATTGTTTATTTTGCTTTGCTTTCTATCTTCGGGGTTTTACAGGTGTGTCCCAGTGGGAAGATATCAGAGGCGGGGCTGAGAGGGAGGGAATGTTTAAGAAATAGGATGATAAGGAGCATTGGGAAGGTTTGACTGAGCCCCAAGTACGGGGTGAGTTCAGAAAACATGGCAAGGGTTGGCAGTGCAGAGGAGAGCAGCTGGGAGCTTTGGGGTTTGGTGTTYAAATACCAACATAGATCATTATGGTAATTGTTGGAATAATGTGGTAATAGGGGGTTTTGCCTATGCAAAATGCAAGTAATAGGATTTGCAACATAGCTAGCCTTGAGAGAGGGAAAAATGCAGCTGCCTCTCAGAACAGATGGGAGATGTCTGCATTTTGGAGCACGTGTTTTTTAGACTATCCAGGTTTTACTGAAATCAGGCTGCGTGCCCACTGCCCACCTGATTTGGGGTTGACATATTGAATATGGAGATTTCTTTTTATTGACATATGGAGAAATCTTTTTATTGACATGTGAGCATTTGGGGTTTTCTTCAAGATGTCAATCTGGTGTTTATCTAAGAGACCAGTAGAGATACTGGTTGGAAAGRCCTTTATTGAAAATTTGCTCAAACTTCTGCTTGAAGCAGGGCGAGCTGGGTCACTGCACTGTGTAACTCAGTCAGGAGTCCTTACAGCTGAAAATCAGAGCTGKTTGACAGTGCTGGGTGGCAGCAGAGTTTGATTTGCATGAATTGCAAACTCATTCTGACTGATAAAATTCCCTGGGGATAAAGTGCTATTTCTATGTTGCTTTTTGTCATGGGGGAAGCACAAGCATTGCTTCTGTCAGCTGAGACAAAGATTTCTGCTCTAAACTATATACATTAAAAAATCCTAAGTTTGCAAGCAGGTACAAATTGGGAGGATTTGTTTTCCAGTCACTTTTGCTGCATTTCTCCATGTGTTGTAGCCACCCTCATTTACTCCGCTATAAATAAGAAGAGAAATGGGCTGCATTGACTGCTTGGAAAATTTACCATGAAATGTTAAGATTGTCTACAGGGATGGTCAGGGTCTGCAGGCAGAGGTGATGCTACAATAAACATAAAAAAAGAAAAAAAATTAAAAAAAAATGCTAAAACGCTGCATTTGAGCAAAATGAAAGTTGAGTTCTAGACTAAATTTAAAGAAACTCTCATGGCATGGAATATCTGAGATATCCCAGCAGGTCATGATGCAGCTGAGCACACCCCAAATGATGACACTCCCATTTCCACTATAGGTTGTGGATATTTGCATTTAAGAGATAATTTTTTGCTAGTATGGTTGAAATAGCAATGAAAACACTATTGCATGATCCTGGGATGGAGGGTTTTGCCAATTCATAAATGCATGCAATGGGAACAATGCTCCTGAATAAAAACAAAATGCTAAGTGAACTGTTCAGTCATCTCAGTGTTTCCATGTGGAATACTGAATAGAGAGTCCYATTTCTAATCCAAGACAGGTTTTATGAGCTCTCAGTGCATTTAGCACAAGCACAGACCAGTTCTGAAATCAGCCAGGGTACAACTTGAATAAGAGGGAAGTYCTTTTCTGCATAAACACTTGATTTATTAAGGCCTATTTTTTTTTCTCTCATGAAAGACAAGTTGCAACTAGCTTGAGGAAGCCATCAGAGCAATTTATACATTCTCAGGATCGTTGAGAAAAGGATTGGCAGCACAAACAATGCTGTATCCAGAGCTGGTCCATCTACACAGAATGGCAGGGAATTGTGGTGCAGCTCTCCCTAAAATTGGGATCATGGCATGCTTTCTCCAGGAGCATTGCTTTTCCTCATTGCTTTTATGTTTCTTAAAGAATTCTTTTCTTGAATTCTACACCATTTTCTGCTCTTCTGTGAGGAAAAAAAATTGCAATRATTATTTGGATATTTAATTACTTAGATTTTTTTTTCCCGACTTTTCATTAGCCGAACTAAAACAATGAGGTATTTGCATATATTTTTCCAAACATTTGTGAATTAATTTGGTTTGGTCATTAAATGTCTTTCAGTTGGTTGGTTTATGCTTATTCAGTAAGGGTTCCTGAGAAGATTTTCTATGGAAATTTATTAGTCTGGGAGCATTTGCAAATTGAATTTGAAGTTTRTTCTCTCAGGAGTGAGAGACTTTGTGTTTAGCTTTGTGTGGGTAATCCCACTGAGTGTCTCTTTTTCTGCTATATCAGATCTACTTAACTCTGGCCAGCTGCTGGATTTTAGGAGCAAGAATTCATTTTTATTGAATCTTAAATACCTAATCAGTTTAGAAATCTTTGAATGTGGAGGCACATCTGGGTGCCTCTGTATGTGGTCACCAGTGGGGCTGACATGAAGRGAAAAGCAGGAGAAATTACTGTGCTCTAAATCTTCCATCAGCTCAATTTGAGTCTTTTTGAGCTGTTAAGCTGAACTGGTGCCAGAGAGAATCKTTGTGTTGCTGGAACTAAGTAAATGCATATTGCAAAGTAAATGAAAATGTGTCAGGAATGCTGCCTGTTTGTAAGTGCATTAATTTAACACAACTGTAGGCTGTACTCAATGTCATGATTGAATGCAAAGGAAAACAAAATTGTGCCTGATGAAAACATCTGGGTTTGCAAGTCTTGATGCCAGTAAATTCTTTCCCCCACTGGTAAAAAAAAGATTGTAAAATCACATTCTTTCTGGGTTATGTGATTCCTAGGAATTTTCTGCAGAATGCACCAGCTCTTCTCCTAAATCCATAGCTCAGGGTCATGGGCTGTGTTCTGGGTACAGCACTGGGCTCAGGGGGCTGTGGCCTCGGTTGTGCTGAATTTGCAGCTGGCAGGGAGCAGAATGAACCTCCTTTCATGGAATTATGGACTGAATAAACCTTATCCTCCCTAGATGGGCTGTGGGATTCACAGCCTGAGAATCCCTGCTTTCTTTGGGAGCTGGGAAATGGCTGCAGACACCTACTTACCTTTTCTATTCTTTCCTACCACAGGGAATATGGAATTGGAGACAGGAATGAGGGACTTAGGAAGGATAAATAAAGGATAACGTAACAGTGGGATCATGGCATAGAGAAATAATGAGGGGTTCTGAGGATGGAGAGGGGTGCAGCTCTCATCCCCATGAAAACTTTAGAATGTGACTTAAAAAATCAGGATGTTGATACATCTGCACCTACCCAGTGCTTTTCTTGCTGTATTTTAACTGTTTTGGCTCATTCTTAGTGACCTGATAAAAATTCCCACCCTACCCAAGGAGTGTAGGTTTGATCCCTACAGAGCAGTTGTGA
>NW_026623639.1:588895-632990 GCF_030028575.1 Malurus melanocephalus
AGAGCTGCTCTCCTGTGGCACAAACCTGAGGGGGTTCAGGGCTCGGGGAGGCACCACAAATCACAGAGTTCATGAGCTGTACATGGAA
The DNA here is from genome assembly GCF_030028575.1 of Malurus melanocephalus. NCBI lineage: Eukaryota > Metazoa > Chordata > Aves > Passeriformes > Maluridae > Malurus > Malurus melanocephalus. The sequence continues at coordinate 588,984 of NW_026623639.1, forward strand.
GCACCAGTGAGTGTTCTTTCCCTGAATTATGAGCAAAGAGGGAAGGATGGAATGGGGATGTTCTTCTGGAATTTCATTCTGACAATGAGAAAATGCAGAGTAGCAATCCTTGCCAAAGATATTGCTTGGTTATTTCCAGTAAAAACATCAGTGCTTGTTTTTCAGAATAAACTCCTGCACTAAGCACTCGTATTGAGCTGGCTTAGCCTTAGTCCCAGCAGTGCTTTGGTCTAGGCTGCTCTGTCCCTGCAGCCAGGTTTTGCCACAGGCAGAGCTGTGTCAGGATGGCTGCAGCACTTGGAGCCTGCACAGAATGATTTTAGGTCACATCTGCGTGAGGAGCTTGGACTTTACTCAGCTGTAATCCTGGCTGGGATCCTAACTCAAACAAGGCCTGGGGGTATGTCTGCACTAAATCAGAGCAGCAGTGCCACATGTATGGGCTTGGGTGAGCTGTTTGGAGACAATAGAGTGATGGAATGGCAGAACAGCTTCAAGAGATTGTCTGAGCACACTGGGAACTCGCTGTGTGCATGTCTGTGACACTTTGGGATGCATTTCAGGCCTCTGCTGTGCCACTGCTGTCACTAAAATGAGTTGTACTGCTGCCTCTGACTGCAGTGCACAACTTGTATAAAGCTGTGATAGAAAATAGGTCATTGACTGGAAAAAAAAACCACCCAAATAATGTAAAGGCAACATGTGTTTGCTCCTTTGGCAAAAGGGTGATGTGAAAGTCAAAGCCACAGGAAGCACTCACGCAGTTTCCTGCTCGCTCAGAGTACACGAGTGACATCTTTTCAGGTCAGAAATAAGGTACAGGATCTCATCATGACCTCAGTGCAGGAGTTGCATGTCAGGTAGGTGTTTTTAGTGTTGCCCTGGTTTGAAATTAGAGCAAAGGAAGGAAGCACTGCTCTTTCTAGTGAAATGCTTATCTGTCACAAGAGGCACGTGGCTTTAAAACTTTTCTCTTGCTTGTGTCAGATGCAAAGAATATGCCCTGGATTTGGAGTTCAACCAATTTCTTAACTAAAGACAGTTTTATGGTCAGCTTGGAACCTTGTCTATTCCAATTTCAGTTGTTTCAGTTCATAAATAAGTATTTTCCAAAAAAAGTTTTGAGAAGAAAAATATTTTCCCGGAGTAAACATAGAATTTCTGCTGGGGAATAACTGGCTCAGTAGTCCTGATCATGGACTGGACATCACTGAAGCCTGTGAGTATCTTGATTTTAGGCTTAGATTAGATCCCCTTATGCTCAGCTTCAGGCCCATTGCAAAGGTCCTTAGCATTAATCACAGTGATGAGAGTAAAAGCTCAGTGAAATTTGTCTGAAAGCCATGACACTTGTGATAATGATTTGAAAATGAATCCTTTGTTTTTATTTGGTTTGGGAAGTGAGATTTAGCAATCAGTTGGCTGTAACAGAATGAAGTGCACTCCCTCAGCCACTCCTTTAACTGGGCAGGTGAGCAGTGTGCCAAATGTCAAAGTTTGTGTTCTGGAAGGCTTTGTGTCATCACCACTGCTGAGTGTGACACCTGCACGTGAATTCTGTCTCAGGTCACTCCTGATGCCAAAAGCCAGCACAGTCAAACAGATCCCTGCAATATTCTGACGTGTACGTGGTGTTTTTCAGGTCTTTTGGTAAGATTTTCAGTGACGTGCTCCTGTTTGTTTTATAGAAATCATTGACTCTTGGAAAGCCATGATGCTGTGTTCTCTGTGGAAAAGAGGAAATTTGTTGGAGGTGGGAAGAGGTGGAGGCAAAGCAAAGTCAAAAATCTGCCCGAGAATTCCATGGAAGAGTCATGGTAAATGATGGGGTTGATTCAAGCACCTGGAATAAGCTTGGACTGCATCCACTCTCAGTGTGATGGCAAATGGGAAAGCCAATTAAATAATTTAACACTTCACTGGAGGATTTTTTGAACTAAGGCTTGTTCCCAGTACCTCTGGAGCCAGAACTTGCCATCAGTGGCTTTCCATGCAGTTTGAGTGGCAGCAGTGACTGCTTCTGTCTTTCCAAAATAACATTACAAATTGTTTCCAGTGCAGCCAAGGGTTTACACCATGCTAATCTTATTCTTGGTCTATTTTTTCTCCCTTGAAATTATATTGACGAAAAAGGAACAAATCTGTTCTCCTGAAGTCTTCTCTGCCTCATTTTATCCCTGTGTGATGAGCACATTTTTGTACATTTTTTGCACATTTTTACACATTTTTGCACATTTTTACACATTTTTGCACATTCAGTGGCAGAGATTACTCAGAGCAGATGACAGTACCAAGCTGCCAAGCATGGATGCCTGAAGGTGTCTGTCAGAGGGGTTTGCTGGTGAAATACTGGGCTGCAGGCAGGACTGCAGCTCCTGAGCTGTTCTTTCACTCAGCATGAGGAAATGCCATACAAACAGAATAGTCTGCGCTGGAAGAGACCTTAAAGATCATCTAGTGCCCCTTCCACTGGCTTTTGTTTTTCACCAAAAACCACTGAAACAGTTTGTTGGCATGCTGTGACACTGTCTGAGCCATGTAAATGTGCCATGGGACAGCACAGTGACATCAATCCTGTCCCTGCCTTAGGACACTTGTGCTGCTGCTGCTGTTCACCACATTTTGGGGAATCATTGAGCACTGTGAGGCTGCTGCTGTTCACCACATTTTGGGGCATCCCTGAGCATCCTCCTGTCTGTGGTGAGCCCTGCCTAATCTCTCTGGCCTGGTTTTCAGATCAGTGTACAGGAAAGATGAATGAAGCCTGTCCTGCTCATCTGAAAGCCTCACAGAGATATTTCATAGCAGAGGAGAGTATAAAATGTAATGTCACTTCTTGCAGACACCCTGTGTGCTGCACCATCCCTGCTGCTCCTGGGGGCAGGATGGATTTGCACCATTTGCTGAGCACATTTAGAGGATCACATTCGTGACAGTTTGGGGACTGGAATGACACTGTAGGACACCAAAGGACATGTGGTGATGGAAAGCAGGGCTGCCATGCAGTGAGGAATTGCCCACGGCCCTCATGACTGGGAGCTGCACTGTTTGATCTCATTTTTGTTAAGACTTTTCTTKTAGTTTTTGATTTTTTTCTGTTTGTTTGTTTGGTTAGGGTTTAATTGGGGGAGTGGTGGTGTTATGTAAGGTCATGAGCAGAAACACCCAGTTCTATACACTTTTACTCGTGTAACGATGGCCTTGTCTTGTCCTCATTATTTATTTACACTGTGGCCTTGTGGCTTAAAGCAGAACAGAACTTTGTGAAACAAATGCTTGCTGTGCATTTTCTCTCAGATTTCACACACTCTTGAGTGTTGATGTCTCTGGGGCAAGCATTACATGTGTGTGGCAATGCCAGGGTGTGCAGAGAGCCCTGGGTATGGCAGAGCTGTGCCATTCAGGTGAGACAGGGGCAATTTTGGTTAGAGGAAAACATCTCTGAGCTGTGCCACATCCACTGTCTGCTGCCTGCAGGGTTCAAGCCCTCCTCATTTCAGCACACAAGGGGTGGTGTCCTGGTTTCTCAGAGGGTTTGTCCCACCCTGTGCCAGGCAGGGCAGCTCTGTGGGGCTCTGAGCAGGGATTGGGGCCAATTCCCAGGAAATCCTCACTCACAGAACCCCTACCTGGCCCTAAACATGCCCTGCTCCCTCCAGTTCTCCTCACTGGGCCTTTTCAACTTCATCTCCATTTCACAATAATGTGTTTCTGCCAACACCACCAAAGGCATGTCAGCAGTAGCTCAAAATGACATTTTCTTGTCATGTACTGTTGCCTAATTATTTATATTGCTTATTAGAAATATGGATAATTTAACATAATCTGCTGGGGATCAAGGCAGAGACAACCACAGTCTACATGTATTTCAAAGAGCAAAAACAGATACAAAGTCTGTTAAAATCACCTAGCAGGCAGCATGTGGCATCTCTCAGAGAGCTCTATTTCTTTTGCTCTATTTCTTTTGCTTTATTTCTTTTGCCAGGCAGGTCTTTTGTTTCCTTCCTTGCTTTCACACGTCTAGAAAAAGGGATTGAGAGAAACAGTTCGATCCAGCCTTTGTATTAGCACCATAAATCATGTGGTTCAGCTGCTTTGCCATCAKTATTTCATTGAACCAAATTTATCCAAATGCATGTACACTGATTTAAACCAGAAATTAATTTAGCCCATAACCTTTTTTTTCTTGCCCAAAAATGTTCCAGTTGGGTGGAACTACAACTATAATTGGAATCAGAGTCTGAGGCCAAACAATATTAATGATGTTGCTGGGGTAATATCAAAGGAYCATGATTTATAAGGGGTCAGACCAGAACAGGGATGGCCCTCTCTGTCTTTGAGTCATGCCAATGTAAACGAATAAAACCAGAGGTTGGAGTTTATAGCAAAACGATTTAAAGGTGCAAATAATGTATTATGTAAACGGTTTCATTGGGGAGAGGCAAAAATTAAATCTGTGGAAATTACAGATAGAAGAATTACAACARGAGAAATCCTAACAAGGGAAAGAAAAACTCTATCTAGTGGGGATCTGTTTTAAATTGCTAAATCAGCCATGTCTGGATTAATAATAGTGTCACAAGCCACCCCTGAGTGCCAGTGGGCACAGTGTCAGTGTTTCTGGGATGAAGTGATTCTCAGGTAAATCCTGCTGAGGAGACAGGGACTCAGTTCCAACAATGAGGAGGAAGAGGAACAGGGAAAATCCCAAGCACCTTCCCATAAGCCACCTGAAGAACTTGTCCCACAAGCCTCAAGTGTTTGTTTCCMTCAATCCCACCCTTTGTACACAAAGAAACAGCCCAAGCCTGGACCTGCTGGGAGCAGGGAGAGCAAAACAGCCACGGCAATGAGACGTGAGGCAAGAATTGCTCTTCCCCATGGTGCTGCAGCCAAGGCAGGGGTGAAATATGGGGAGCCAGACCCTATTCCCATTGCAAGGGCCTGGTTCTTCATGTTTTGGTTGGGTTCAAAGCCTAAAGATATTTCAGTGATGGCAATTCTGGCGTTTTATTCTTTACCTCCTTTAACTGGAGTTGTAAGATATTACACTGATGGCAATTCTGGCATTTTGTTCTTTACCTCCTGTAAATGGAGTTTTAAGATATTACACTGATGGCAATTCTGGTGTTTTGTTCTTTCCTGTAACTGGAGTTTTAAGATATTACATTGATGGCAATTCTGGCGTTTGGTCCTTTACCTCCTCTAACTGGAGTTTTAAGACTGACTCTAAGCATTAACCTTTCTTCATGAAGATTGGATTTCTTAAAGGAATCGTGAGGCTTTCTGTTAGCTTTTCCATTTCTATGGTGGAGGAGGCTGATCTATCCCTCACTGGCCATGTGAGTGACCAAGGAGTTTGGTGTGGTTTATGAGAATGGCTGAAGATGAGCAAAATGTGCATCATTTTGGCAGAAACAACGTGCCCCTGCTGGGTGCATCCCATGTTGGGCACATCCCGTGCAGGATGGAGCCTGAACTGCAAAAGAAATTTATGTCCAAGAACCAGCTGGACACTTCTGTGGGATCACGTTTAGAGAAACACTAAAATATTGCCAAACAGAACAAAACCATGAGATATCTGGCCAAGAGCTGGGTGAATACCACTGGCAAGTCCTCGTCTGACTAATTTGTTCCCATCAGCTTTGAGTCATGTGTGCTGTCTCTTCATTCCTCATCTGCTCACATTCTTCAGTCCATTCAATTATTTTTAACATCTCTCATTTAATTTTTGCTCTTGGAAGCATTATTTATTCACGTTGATAGAAACAGTGATAGTGACATTTCTTAGGTTGCTSTGTTTGTGCAGAATCTGGAATATAAATGGTGGTTTGTGATTCCAGCAGGGAGGTTTATGATCCACAGCCCAGGGAATGACAGCCCTGCTGTAAATGCTGCTGATTTACTGCCTTGTTTTGTGAGAGCCTCCACCTAGTCAGGACTTGTCATGGTAGAAGATTTTACCCTCTGGAATATATCARCCCTACCTGGGGTAAACTCTCAGCTTGGGGAGAAGGCAATTCCTTCAGGAACATTCCATCAGGGGCTTTCTTACAGAAAGAGAAAACAAAATCTAGGGCAAGGTCACTGCTCACCTACTTCTGAGATTTTCTGGGGTCACTTTTTATGTTCATCCTCATTGCAACATTTGCTGTGGAGAGGATTAATGGAACCAAAGGACAGAAAAAACTGTGGGAAGAGCAGCATGTGATGGGATAGAGCAGAACTGATKTGATGGGAAAATGCAGAGCTGGGATTGATTTGGAGACTCAGAAGCAGACAGAGGTGTGAAAAAGCACCTGCAGGATAATATTGCCCTCCCTCTGCATTTCCTGGGGGGCCAACAATAGGAAATGGGATGCAAAAATCTCCTGGGGGGTGGCAATATGAAATGGGATGCAAAACTTGGAAGCATGAGGGCGTGGATTTCAATAATCAAAAGGTAGACAGATCAAAACTGGAAGCTGAACAGAAGTGATTTCCTGGTTTTGCATCACTCTTTTAACTGCCTGCAATCTGAATATAGTTTTAAACTTTTTTGACAATTGCTGCAGTAATTCCTGTCACTCCTGAATATTCACCTGTGATAATGGAGAGAATATAAGCAGATTCACTGATGCAATGGATAATTTTTTKTTTTAGTCCCTTTAGGCCGGTATTAAGAGCCATCAAAAGCAACAGGGATTCAAATATTCTGTTCTCATTTATCTCTRCTTCAGTATGATCCACTCTGTGCAGTTACAACTTGAAGCTGCATTTAAGGCAATATAAAAGAACACAAAGTAGCACAAATTTCTGAAATGTCTTCTTGTATGTGTTTAAATACATATGGCATATATACACACATGTGTACCTTTATCATGTATATCTACAGCTCCCAACACTCTAAAACCCTGATCTCTGGCTTTCTTATTATACACATGGGTTCACATAGTTTGGATTTATATAATTTAACATCTCGTTTACATACACACAAATTATMCTTAATTTGTCTTTAATTACTGAAAGCCTAGTTCCTTAAAATTGTCGAGCTCCTTTCCTGTGTTCTGTAATAGAATTCCTTCTGCTCCACCTGGCTAAAAAGCCTTTTAGGTGAAATCCTGGTTTGTGGGAAATCACATTGAAGCCGCAGTAACGCAGCAAGCAGCAATTAAAAATGAGCTGATGCAAACAACAAGAGCAGAAATGGAATCAAAAGCCAGACYCGACACTCTGCATTCTATGGATTTTTTCTCATTCTATTGACAACAGTTGGATTTGCCTTGCCCTTTCCTTCAGGCTTTTTGTGGTTTTTATTAATTAGAGCTTGTGCTTATAAATTGCTGTTTCAAAAAAATCTGATTCATTTTGGCTTTTTAGTTTTCTGTTTTGTTTTTTCTCCTCCTTGCAGCTTTCCACCAAATGCTCCAATTGTTTACCTACGTTTGGTTCAAACAAGGATGAGCTGATGCTTGAGACTGTGCTATGGGACATTTCATTGAAAATTCATTGTGATCACGATTTTTTATTGTTACTTATTAGGGTTGTTGAACAGAGGTTCCTTCTTTCCAGGCATGGCATCCATTATGGACTGTTCATTCCTGGAACAGATGGGAAGGGATTGCCTTCACCCTGAGACAAAGAGAAAAACAGGGACCAGGGAACAATTGTGGACTGGGCAGCCATGTGAATTCACACCTTTCTGCAGCTCTCCCTCAGTAGTAACATTAAATTTATTTATGCACCCACATTTCAGCTTCTCTGCCTCCCAAAGTTCAGAACGTTCAACTTCAGACTCCTGGAATGTTGTTTTTGTGTGTAACTGCAGCCAAATCCCGAGACAATCAGGTACAGCTRTTTTGGGTTCATGGGCAGGGTTTGGTGTCAGTGAAATTCCTGCAGTCTGAACGTGGCCCCACTGTAACTGCACTGGCACTTTGGGGTTGTGTGTGATCCTTTCTTTCTAAAGCACAGGACCTTTTAAAAGTTTCATCCTAGAGCATCCCAGTGTTGTGTGTGTTCCAAAACACAGGATCTTTTAAAGATTTCATCCTAGAGCATCCCACACACACACACATCCTCTCTTTCTGAAGCACAGGACATTTTAAAGGTTTCATCCTAGAGCATCCCAGTGTCGTGTGTGTTTCTTTCTGAAGGACAGGACCTTTTAAAGGTTTCATCCTAGAGCATCCAGGTGGTCTGGCATGTGTGCCATAGGAAATAGTCCAGAAGATGGAAATATCACATCTCCAACCAGCAAAATGTGTGGGAAATCACATTATGTCACATTGTGTCCCAGTGCCACAGATGCAGTGCAGCAGCATCAGGCACAAGGAACAAAAACCCAGAGCTCCCCGTGAAGAAATGCCACAAATCCCTCGGGAGGACAAGGAACCTGTGCAAATGAACTGATTTTATCACCTGAACTTTATGGTTGTTGACACACACGTCCACTGCCGTTGTGTAAACAAGAAATTCGGTTGCAATGCAACAGCAGAAAATTCTCAGCGTGAAGGCAGAGAGAGGAGTTATTGAGAAGTCTTGCCAGGATTTGAAAAGAAGGAGTTTCTAAGGGAGAAAAACAGCTTGAGGGGAAGTCTAAATTTAGAAATAGGTCTCCATGTTTAATAAGATAAATATAAGGCTGAGTCAACAGTAAATATATCCAGGAGATTAATGATGAAAGTAGAGCAGACATGAAGGAATCACATTCTCACAACTCAGGAGAGCTGCGAGAGTGCTCAAAGGAACAAAAAAAAAATTGGTTGGCAGGACCCAGATCTGTTCCCCAGCCTGCTGAAGCAGAGGTGTGCTATTGTGGCTGTCTTGCACACATAAACTGTTATATATATACATATTTTTAAGGAAGCAGCAGCACTTTGTGAAGGGAATGCAGAGAAAGTGAAGGTCAGAGATCAAACAGAAGATCTGTTCTACCTCCACAGAATAGCTCATCAGTCTGTGTGTTTCATTTTGCAAATGGATCCTTAGCTATTGTTTCTTCCTATCAGAAAAGGATAGTGATCTCAGTCTTCTCCCGGCTCATACAGAAAAACAATCTCAATCTTCTCACTCTGTTGTAGCTTTGTGTGCCCAGATTTTCCACCAGTCTGGTGCTTTAGCTTAACTGACTTCACTGCAGCAATGTTTTCTCACTCTGGCTGATGATCAGCTTTGGCACTTTGACTTTTTGATCTAAACTCTTTCCAGAATGAAGGGAATTGTCCTGATCTGTTACAGAAGGGTAGGAAGGAGCCCTTATTGGTGTAAATCCTGTTGGATCAGGCTGTAGCCCAAATGCCTGTTTACCTTGGTGACATGCTGACTGAAGCATTTCATGGAACCTGTTGGTTGACAGAGAGGGACGGAGTCGAGGGGCAGTGTTTGCTCTTGGTGTTTATCTTCCCTGTGCTGTACAATCCATTCATTCCACTCCTCACTGCCATGGAGAAAACACGAGAGAAGATCCTCCTGCTCCCCTTGAGATGGAGCAGAGAGCTTTACCAGACCTGGCTTTGATGGAAACTGCTCCATGTCCCTTCTCCATTTCCCTGCTCCATTTCCCTTCTCCATGTCCCTTCTCCAGGAAGAAAGCACTGCTGGTCCTTCCCCCTCCCCGATGATGTGATAATTCTGCAGTCACAGAGGATACCCCTGCTCCCTCTCCCTGTTGTTTTACTCCTTTCATTTCAAGTAATGCATCACTTGAAATTGCAGAACTGAGATTTCATCTCTAAATGGACATTTTGGTCCAGATAATTAGGAGAAAAATAAAAAAAATACAAACCCATACTCTGAAATTTAGTGGGTTTTTTTTCCTTTTTAATGTAGCACAAAAATGTTTCTTTTTCAGACTTCCTAGCAACTCTAGAAGAGGGAGTGGCACTTTTTGTCATTGCCTCACTACAGTCAATGTTCCTTCAGATGTCACCATGCTGTAATCCAGAGCTCTTCCTTATCTCACTGAAGAACTAAAGCTCAGGGGGTTCTGTTTAGGGATCTGTGTCCTGATTCTGGGGGCAGAGCCAGGCTCTGTCCCACGACTGTTCCATCATCTGACATTCCCTGTGGTCAGGAGGGTCACAAAGTGGGTGATATGAGTGAAGTGCCCAATTTGTTGTGTTTACAGAGGAACTGCAGTACTCAGTGCTTGTAGGGAACACCCAGACCTGCAGCTCCTGGGAAATCGTGTGGCTGGAGGAGTCTGAAAATTCCCAACCCAAAGAGGAATTGTTCATGTGGGCCATGCAGGGACCATTTGATGGATGCTGTGCTTTCAAAAGGAGCTCTTTTGAGGCAGACAACTTTTATCTGTTTGTAGAGCATTTAATAAAACGCCTCATGGTCCAAGACTGGCCTGTAACCTCCATTTATAATGGCAGCAACTTAAATGTATGTCAAATGTGTGCTGTCCTGTTTGTTTTCTCCTGTTTGTTATTTCCCTAATCTCAACCAGAAAACAGTTTTACTGGAAAGTTTCCTGTGGAGGAGCCTAAAGATCCATTGTCGTTTGAACTGCAGGGGAAATAAAATACTGAATTAGAGGTGAGAGGTGAACCAGGAAACAACAGTGAGGGGAAAGCAATGCTACTCGAAATTAAAATTATTGTATCTGGGCYAGTAAAGTTTTCCATGGGGTTTTACTGTTGACAGTAACATTTAGATTTTGTGCAAGGAGGAACCAAAAGGGTTAAYGATCATGTAAAAGCGTTAGACATCAGAATCCTGACAGTTTAATTGCTGTGCTGACAGTGAGAACAGTTTCCCTGATCTGCTGGGATTTCCATCTGCAGAGTTTGTGCTGARTTAGAGCCATGGCAGGGACTCAGACACACCTTGGTGAGGCACCTGCTGGCAGGAGGAGCTGTGGGGGTGGCTCCAGGGAACACAGACAAGAAACACTAACAGGTAAAATTACCTGTCAGACACTCTCAACATTCACTTTTGTGCAAGAGGATCAAACCCACATTTAAAGGTGTTTGAGAAAAATAAAAGAATCAGCAGAAGCTGTTCTAATTTTATCATTAAATAAAATAAATTTTATCCTTAAATAAAAATAATGCTTATTTTTCAGTTTCTCAAGGTAGTTTTGATGTTAGCTTCCATCTTGAATAAAAGGATAAGGGATCCCAGACGTCTCTAATGAGAAAGGAGAAGGTGGAGTGTATTTCTGTGTATTGAGCCCATACAACTGCTTTGTCTGTGCATTTGGAATTGCAGTGGCCTTCCTATTGCTATGCAGAGCTTGCCATCTTTTTTGACACTGCAATATTTAATAGGGCTGCTGCTGAATAAAGAGTCAAATATTCTAMATATCAGCTCAGGTCATTTGTGGTGGAAAAWCCTGGAACGTAATGAATGCCATGATAAGATTCTGGTGAAGATAGGGGAACATACAGCTCAATTCTCTTCACGTAATTTCTTTGGGAGTTGCACTCTGATTTTGCTTCTCATGTTATAAAAATATTTGCAGATTTGAGGAGMTAGAATTTTTGATACTGTCTTCATACCGATGGGCAAGACAAGSCCTGCTTGTTCCAGCAAGTTCACCCTAATGCTTGGTATGCTGGAAAAAGAGCTTTACAAAACTAAGATTGTATGGGGATTGCAGGGAAGGCTACAAGAGGAAATTACTGCACTATGTTCTGCAGGAAAATGAGATTTTGTTTTTAGAAAACTGAGTAATTTTCAAGCAGCTGAGACCCTGGTGAAGCAGTCTCTAACCTGATGGTATTTCATAGTGCCTCATTGCAAACTGTATTCACAGTGGTCAATCTTTAAAAAACACCCGAAAAACATTGTAAGAGGACTGATAAACACATCAGAGGAGCAAATAACACAATGGACTTTTCTTGTGAGCATAATGTGAAATTCAGAGTACTTTCATTATTTAAATGTGATGTAAACTAGACTGTGTCTGGCTGTTCTGTAAGAAAGCTGGGGTAGATCTCTATCTAATAGATCTCTAAATAATATAATAATTTTTCTACTATACAAGGAATAACCCAGGGGCCACCAAGGAGCCTGAGCATGTGATCTGACACAGAAATTGCAAAAGGAGAGCAACAATTTATTTCCATTTCCCTGAACAGGCGCTGCTTCTCCTCAGTGCCTGCAGACCTTTGTGAACATCAGCTGGAGATCTGGTCTTCAAATGCTTTATTTTTTTGTCTGGATTGTAAAATTATGGTGTGTCTTTCAACAAGATGCCCCTGCCACTGAGGGAGAAAAGGCAGCCAGAGCAGGATGCTCCAGGCAGTGTCAGTGGAAGTGTCTCAGTCAGAAAAAGGGAGAACAGAGCAGGGAGAGAAGGCTTTGAAAAGCCCAGAGCCTTGTCCTCACTTCCACTCAGCTCTGTCAGAAATTTATTGCAGCTTTTTCATGTCGTCTCAGTAACTGAAACCAGCACCAAAAAATCAAAAGTTTCAGAGAAGAGAAATTAAAACTGAAGACTCTTATCATGATAAAAACTAATACCTCTTAGAAGGAACAACATTCCAAGTTTGGACTCCTGTCAGCAAGAGGGTGAGAGCAGAGAAGTCAGAACATCTCTGCAGAACTCAGACATCTCTGAAGCACCAATGAACTTCTCAAGTTAATTCTCTAAAATGGGGTAACTTTCTAAAACTTGTTACCAAGTGACCCAGGCTGGCCAGAACAAAACCAAACCAAAAAAAGCCAAGTGGTGTTAGAATAGAAATTAAAACCGTTAACCTTTTCAGTGAAGAAAATTCCAAATTAGCTAAGACAGAATAGAAATAAAAGAACTTATAAACACGTTTCCCTGGCCATGCCTGGGCAGYAGCTCCTCTGCTCTCTCCCCATCACCTCTGAGCTGTGTTTGCTCAATAATCCCTCTCAGGGGTCCTGTGGGCTCACAGCTCCTTGCTGTGCCTCTCTCTCTCCATTTGTCTGTCCTGTTCTTTCTTCTGCCCTGGAAGATTCTGTCCCAAGTTGTCTCAATTGCTCCTCAAGGGGAGAAGCAATTTGTCACTCCCTCCACAGGATTTCTGCAGACCCAATCACTTGTGATTTAAGGGCAAACAACACACAAACTAGCAACAAATCAAACAGATACTGGCTGTCACAGAAATCTATAGCAAACTGAATAAAAATTAGATTTAAATGATCTCTCTGAAGTCCCACTGGGTGTTTATGGCATRAGCAGAATTAAAGGCAGTATCTTTTGTCTGGTTTGTGGGTTTGTTTCCTCTCTGAATAATGCCATACTCTTGCCTGGAGTGCTTGAGAGCGAGGAGATTCTTTGTAAATTCTGTTTGGATTGGGAATTCTGTAGGAATTATTCACAAGCTGTTCTGTGACACTCTGCAATATCCACGTCATGTTGAGAAGGGACATCCAGCCCTTCAGTCCTTWTGCTCTGGCCACTGTTCTGCACAAAATGAGAACAACCATGGCACAAACATGGTGAGAGTAGGACATCTCATGAGTTCTGAGCTTGGTTCATTAGGGAAAGGGAAACTTGTGTGTGCTGTAGTGCAAACTTTGGTTTGTTTGGGATRAAGTGCCCTGGCTTGTTCACTGCTTTGGCTGTGGGGAGAGAGCTTCTGCTGAGCTACCAGAACAAAGAGCAGCAAAACCTCTGAGTCTGAAACCTGCTGTCCTCTGCTCCATGAGTCCCCTCTGACCTGGGCAGGACTGTCCTTGGGGTGTTCCTCAGTGCTCAACACTGAACTGAGAYCTTCAGCTGCTGAGCAGAGCACGGGGAGAGCAAACTGGGCTGGAGAGGCAGAGACACAGAATCACAGAATCACAGAATTACCAGGTTGGAAGAGACCTTCAAGATCATCGAGTCCAACCTCTGTCCTAACACCTCAACTAATCTAAATCATGGCACYGAGCGCCACATCCAATCTCTTTTTAAACACGTCCAGGGATGGTGACTCCACCACCTCCCCAGGCAGSCCATTCCAATATTTTATCACCCTTTCTGTAAAAAAGTTTCTCCTAATATCTAACCTGTATTTTCCTTGCCGCAACTTAAGACTGTRTCCTCTCGTTCTGTCAGTTGTTGCCTGGAAAAAGAGACCAACCCCCACCTCTGTGCAATTGTGATCAGGGTGGAACAGGCACTGACCTCCCCCAGTGATGGGTGAGACTGCATCACTCCTCCTGGAACCAGAGCTCCTGAGAGGAAAAACACTAAAACGAAGAAACCTGAGATTTTCAGAGCTGGRACAGTGCAGTTAACTGTAACCTGGCATCTGGCCCAGATTGCAGAGTCCTGCTGGAAAAATGCTCCAGCTCCTAAAGTAGACTGTCAAAACATGGAATTGCTGAGGTGTCCCATTGCTGCTCCAGTTCAGGCATCCCTTCCCTCTACTGCCTGGACAAAGGCATTCTGAGCTGCTGCAACAGAGGCAATCTGAGCTGCTGCAGTTCTCTGACAGTGCCCAGAGCTCTGGTGAGATGTCACCCCCATTCTTAGCTGGTTACAGCAGTGTGTTGGTCAGACAAGAAGTTCTAGACTCCTGTTTTATAACAAACTGTCCTGAGCCATCAGATTCTGGATCAGGTAAGCCTGACTGTTAGACCCTTGCTAAGGCAAGTGAATAATTAATTGCACAGTTTATCATTTCCCTTTCGTCTTCTAGTTTTTATCATTAAGAAAAAAAAAAAAATCAGAGAGGAAAAGGAATGCCAACTCGTGCAGCCTTTAAAATGTGTGTGAACTCTTGCCATGAAGCTCTAAGCAATATATGAGCTGCCTGTGTCTCACCACTTCTGTTTTCCTGCTCCTTTCACTGGCCCAGTAGGAACAGAAATCCAACTGTATCAKTGGGAACAACTGAGTGTTTCCAATTGCATTGCCATTTGTGATCCAGGACACTTTTACTCTGGCTCACTACATTACCCAGTGCATTTCAATCTATATTTAGTTTCTATAAATGAGAAGGCCAGTCACACAAATCCCATCTGTAGTAGATGTTTTGACATGCATGTTGTAAAGCAGTGATTAGCAAGCTCTTTTTGCAGTCCCCACAAGCCAAGATGAGTTATCCTACTGTGATTCTCTTGGTGARACCATTGTACATCACGGGTTCTGTGATGTCATGTGGCCAAACATTACAGGAACTGTCATTTATCTGCAAGGTGAAGACAGCTTTCAGGGAGATACCACAACATCCTGTCGCTTTGGAAATTCTGCCTGCATGGCTGGGAAGCTCCAGCTTGCTCAACTTCTGGTTTGAATTCTGTCTCCCAGATGTGGGGTTCCAGCTGTGGAGGGTTTGCACACAAACCTACAGTGCTATAGGAACTCAGGAAAAGCTGTGAAGGGTTAGCACATAACCCTACAGTGCTATAGGAACTCAGGAAGAGCTGTAGAGGGTTTGCACACAAACCTACAGTGCCATAGGAACTCAGGAAAAGCTGTAGAGGGTTTGCACATAACCCTACAGTTCTATAGGAACTCAGGAAGAGCTGTAGAGGGTTTGCACATAACCCTACAGTGCCATAGGAACTCAGGAAGAGCTGTAGAGGGTTTGCACATAACCCTACAGTGCCATAGGAACTCAGGAAGAGCTGTAGAGGGTTTGCACACAAACCTACAGTGCCATAGGAACTCAGGAAGAGCTGTAGAGGGTTTGCACATCACCCTACAGTGCCATAGGAACTCAGGAAATGTGTAAATAATAATGTGTGTGTAATTCCAACATGCAAGGCCTGGCACCTTAGAAACACTGAACACCTTCCACTTCCAGTGAAGTGAYTTTCTTTATGAATATAAATGAGAAAAAGAGGTTTTTATTAATGTTTACTTCTATAATGTGTCAAATAGAAAACAGAAAATGAGAAAAAATGCACTGTGATTTTTCAATAAGCTGAAGTAAAAACCAACCCCACCAACACAAGGGTGAACGAGCGTTTTATGTGACAGGTTATTGTTATCCCATGCATGAGTTTTGCAGGCAAATCTAATCCAAATGGATTAAGGACAGCCAAGTTGCTAAAATAAGACTCACAATAATAAAAACCAGCCCAAATGAATCATGGGCCTCTTATGGGTAGAGTGGTGAATCACGTTCCATGACAGAAGAGAATCCCTAGAAGTTTTGTGACTATGTACCTAAATTAAAAATTATTTCACAGTGGAACTATCTTGACTGAAATAAATATTGGACATCAAAATGACAGCTATGATGGATATTGATGGTAAATGGTGCCAGAAAGCTTCRGAGAATGCTTGACTTGGAATGTTTGGGTATTCTCTGCTTTTGGGATTATCACAGCTCATCAGTGGCTCTGTTATGCCACCCCAAGTTATCATTATTGCAACACARCTGCAGAATGAGAAGGGTTAAGACAGTTCAAACCAAAGCTCTGCACCTTCCTGGTGCTCCTATTTTCCTGTGGAAGCACCTGCTCCTCCTTTTTTCTAGGGAGGTATAATTGAACTTTGTTTCTTTGGCAAAGAAAGGGTTTTATTGTAAAGATTGATAGGTCCTAATTGGGAAAAATCTGGCAAAGGTTATTTGTCAGTTTTATGGAATAAAGCTGCTTGTCATGCTTTTACCTCCAGGAACTGGAGGAAGGCCAGGGCAGATTGTTCTCCTCTAACTTTTCATGAAGAGCTTCTTTTCATAGTGCACAGAAAAAAAAGCCTTGAGAAGAGAAGAAAAGAAAGAAAAAAAACCCAAAGAAATCCCCAAAACAACATAATTTCAACACCCAGGATCAGGAAAAAGGCATGGCTGAAGAGCCAGGCTGTGCCTTCAGGTTCCACAGTTGTTCATGGGTTATAAACCATCAGACCTCCARAAAAATGAAAATTATTCCATGTTAATAATGTTCTTATTTAAACACCATGTCTTATTCTGATCTTCACTTACTCAAACCAGGATGCAATAATTCCAAAGGGGATCAAAGAGACAGACAATCCATAGCTGGTAAACAAATTTTGGAAGCTAAGCTCATCTCAGAGGAAGGGCTTTAGAAATTTCTTGACCACCTTTTGCAATTGAAGTCATGGGATAGCTGGGGCACTTCAGTTGTGTAGACAAAGTCAAAAAAAGAAGTCTCTTTAAAATAAATAATAWACAYMTTKCCAGCAGTGAAGGYAATTAAACATTGCAATTATTTATCAGGMACAGCAGTGGCTTCATCARGTTTTGAACAATCCTGATRGAATTAGATAAMTTTCAAGAACRTGYSTGTTARTTTAACCTTAGGAAGAATTMCAGCCTCTGTATTCTTGTCTCCAGGGCTTCCAAATAGGACAAAGAAGAGGGTATAATAAATTCCCTGGGCATTCTTCTGTGTCACAGGCATAAGAAGATTGTAGCTGCAGAGTTACAGAAAAGCCAGGAAAAGAAGGAATGAGAGCAGGAGACAAGGAAAGGACAGGAGAGGGCAGTGGTGGCATTTTCCCCAGCAGGAGCTGATCCTGCAATCACGGGGTAGTCAAACAGTACAAACTGGCAAATTTAAAACCGAATCAGTGACTGCAGCCTTGATGAGAGGTTATTCCCAAGAATTACCCAGGGTGAGAACTATGAATTGAGGTGTTTGCTGAGTACCTACCTCCCACTGTCCCAACCAATTCCACGCTTTGGACTTGCTAAGCAAACCATCTGTACTGCTGAAATTACAGCTGATTAATGATAGGTCTTGCTGGCATTATGGGCTRTCCTGGAACAGCAGAGTGCTGCTGGAAGGGCAGTGGGGCAGGGTCTGCCCTGCTGATGTGGTCACCTTAACTGGGTGCCAGGAACTGAGCTTTGTGCTTTTGAATAAACATTTTAGGACATGCCTCCATCAATCCATGGTGCCTGGATCATGTTCACTGTTCTTTGCAAATAATGAAATGTGGAAAGCAGAAAGTGACTGTGTTGTATTGGGAAAGGTATCTTTGCATCTTTGGGCATGAGTGGGAATGGAGAGAGAAGGGCACGGTCAGAGTTTGGCACAGCTCCACAGACAGAATTTCCTGAGAATCCTGCACTGACCATGGTGAGGGCTTTGCCAGTTGGTTCTGCCAAGAGCTGAGTCCATTTGCAGTGGTGAAGGATCCCAGAAGCAAATCCTGTATACCTGGAGCTCCTGAGATCGTGCCAGGGAGCTCAGAGAGCAGATCTGTGCTGGTGTTGGACAAACAGAGCATGGCAAAACGTCCCTGTCCCCAGAGGTTACAGTTCAAAGGAGGAAGAGCAAACAATGACAGAACAAACACGTCAGCCTTCCAAACAAGGTGACACAATGTAGATCCTAAAAATGGCAAAAGGTTTCTGCCCTGGCCCATAATGTACCGTAAGGACAAACAGCTCATCCCAGCAGAGGGAGACTGGAGAGGGGAAAGGAGGGAGGGAAGAGCACCCCAGCCAATCTGCTGATGACTAACGTGCACTAAAACATCAGGCTGCTTTTTAAACTTAGAAGGTGACTTGCTGAGTGGGTATTGGCTGTTCACCCTGGTTTTGATAAGAGCTCCCACAGGACATTCAGTCCTTTCCAGCTTCTCCCTCATGGGTTTATCTGTGAACATCAGCACAAAGCAGAGGAAAGGAGGCCGAGCAGGTTTGTTCCATCTCTGCTGTGACTAATCCTGGTGTGCTGGGCTGGCTTCTCTTTAACACACTGATAGCACTGACCTCAGTGGCCTTTGCAGCATCTTCCAGCTTTAGCAGGAGCCTTGGATTTGATCTTCAGAGGTGCCCCCAAACCCCAACCATGCTGTGATTCCATTGTCTTCTGACACAGTTCTGTGTTGATAATTATCACAAGACCACCAATGATTCTAAGAGCAAGATTCAAATSAAAGTATTTTTTAGCAGGCTGGGAAACCCAGAGATGTGTGAATGTCACAGTGAATATTCCTGAAGCTTTGGCTGAGGGGTTGTTGAGGCTGTGCAGGACTGAACATTCCTTGGCAATCGGAGTTGGAACGGCTCATCCTGGTACATCTGCCTTGTCAGAGATCTGCCTTGTCAGAGATTTTCCTTGTCAGAAATCTTCCTTGTCCTTCCTGTTCAGTGGGATTTCAGCTGGACCTCTGCAATAAAAGTGGTTGGACTAGAGGGCCTGCTGAGCTCTTTTCCAACCTAAATGTCCTATAATGGTACCATTCAGATTTTGATACTGTTTTCAATATCACTGTTGTGTTTAATATTATTTATTTACTTCTAGTGTCATATGTTTAATCTTTAGGCCCTGTAGAGATAATTTAACTGTACCAATGGTGTCACTTTTCTGGGATTCAAAGGGCCCCAGGATGTTCTCAAAGCTCATGAGGGATCCTTATCACATTGTTGAGGATCAGCTCCGTTTGACTTATGCTTACTCACAGCATTTGCTGATGATAAATGCTTACTAATAAATACTTGGGAGGGTGGGCATTGTGTTCCACATGGGAARTGGGGTTGGCTCTGCAGCACCCACAGCAGAAAGACAGAAGATGAATTTCATGAGTGAGGATATCACCACAGGCCAAGGAAGCTGTGGCTGCACTATCAGCATTTCTAGATGTTGTTATTTTATAGTTTTTCTTGAAGTTGAACTTTTCCTGCCAGATGAGAAATATTAATTTTCATGTTAGTTGAGAGAAATGTGAATGGATGAACCCTAAAAGCTCAGCACTTAGAMAGGAATCGAGCAGAGCCCAGGCTTTGCCCTGTTGAGGTGGCAGCAGGAGGAGGCAGAGTGAGCCAGGCAGGGGGGTCAGGCAGGGGACAGGAGAGCTGTCCTTGTCCTTTGGGATTCCCAGGGAAGAGCTGAGAGCTGCCTGCAGCCTCTGCTGCCCTTGGCTGGCAATCCCTGCCCCACTTTTCTGTCAGAGAAGATTATCAGTGCCCTCTGTGACAGCAGCTTGTGCTGAGCAGGCTGCAAATGCAGTTTAGCCCTAATGGACTTACTCACACTTTCATGTTTTGGACAATATATACTGTTGAAAAATGTAAACACTGCATTTTAACTTGCTCTGATTTTGTATTTGTCTTTTTACTACCAATTTTCAAAACCACTCACACTTTCTGCTGTCACTTCAATGAGATTTCTTCTGAAATGTCTGTGTTAAGTTTTTAGTTTTCTGCCAGTACCCAGAGAGAAGAATGGGGGAACCTGCCCATGCAGCTTAAATGAAATTTGATTAGYAGTGATTAATAAATCACATTTGATTATTTTGGTCTGGCCTGAGTTCAAGCTCTTGTTCCCTCCCAGCAGTGGGAGGGCTAGTTCAGCCAAAAAAAATCCATGCCTAGATTTTTAGTTTCGGGAAGTTCAGGCATTTGAGATCCAAAATTAGGTTTTCAGTTTGTGCCAGGAAGGAATCAGCCACTAGATTAAGAATTTGGATGSTTTCCCTCACAAAAATTTCTGGGAGTTGTATGTCAGATCCAGGATTTCAGATCTATTCCCAGAGTAAGTTYAGCACTAAAGCTATGCTGCATCTTCTCATTGTGGAGGTGGCAAGGAAAAAATTAAAAATTAGCTTGGAAGTAGTGGGGGAAAAAAATAAGAAAAAAAAGAAGTAGGACAGAAAAATGATAAAGGTARTAAGTCACATGAGTGATTGGGGAATGAAGCTCAAGGGCACGGGGAGGCAGCTGAAAGATCAGATGATAAATGTTGCTTTGTATAAAAGGTTCTCTTTGCCGTGCTCCAATGGCTCTCCCAGACACTYCGGGTCAAGGGGTTGTTTTCAGCTGGCCATTGATTCATTCAAGATGCCTGGTTATGAAATATGGGAATCTTTCACCAGAGGGGAAAACTTCCCCAGCAGCGGCTGCCTGGAAAGCCACAGCAGGGAAGGGTTAATGGTTGCTCAGTTTACAGCTGGGAATTGCTGGTATCCAGGAAACAACACAGAATGCACAAACCATGAGACCAGCTGGAGCCTGCTGGAATCCCATTCATTTTGGCAGAGGTGTCTGTGGTCTCCAATTCTGACATCACTGCATTTGCGTCACACAGGAATGCCTTAACCACTTCTCCCTTTCTATTTTTTCCTGTCTCCCTCTTATTTCTGTGTCTGACTCAGATTTGCAGAGCCATGAAGGAGGCAGATCACAAACCCCCAAATGTTCTCCATGKAGCTGGTAGGTGACTGCACCCAACTGTCAGTGCAGATTTTGGGGTGAAGCCACAAAGGAGTGTGAGGTGGTGGGAATCATTTCTGTTCCCACTCCATGGCTGTAACAGAGTCCAGAGAGGAAACATTCCAGGGGTTCAGGACATGTCCAAGAGCTGGAACCCCCCCTGCTCCAGCTCCCCAACTCCCTGCTCAGTGCTGCCTCTTTCCTCAACAAAACCCTCCTGGAGACACAATTTCACACTCTGCTTCTGCYCTGCAAGGCGTTCTGAGACCCGGATCACTTGGAGCACAAATAAGAAAACTTAAGCCATTTAAGACAGGCTGTACTGCTCCTACTGCTTTAGTCCTGGGCTTTGTTTTGCTGAGCTGTGATCACTGGGCACTCATCACTCAGCTCTGCTCATTTTGCTTCTGCTTCCACGTCCTTTTGCACCCAAAGCAAAGCTGCCTGTGATTCTGTACTGCTGCCTGTGTGTGATGATCAATCTGTCATTCAGACTGGAGGGTCTGGGCAGGGTCTGCAGGATGGAATTTGGGGCTTCCCATGTCTGTACCTGAGAATGCCCAGCCCATTCCTTTTCCAGGCTCAGGCAGGTGAGATGCAGCTCAGGTGGCAGCCTGGGCTGTGTGGGCTGAGCCATCACCTCTGTTCACCAGGGAGAGGAGAAAAGCAGCTCTGCTCCTCCTGCAGTGCATCCTCTGTGCAGCACACACTCGGGGCATTGGAACAATCCAGGATCATCTGGGCTTGGCTTCCAGGGGCTGTTACTGATCCTGCTGAGAGATTGGGAGGGTGKAAAGGAGAGCAGGATGGGACATGCAGGCACCAGCCGTGCCAGGCTGAGGAACACAGCCAGTGTGAGTCCATGGCACAGAGCTTTCACACACAGCCTGCAGAGCTCTTCCCAAACTGCCTCTGGAACGGCTCAGCACATGGACTTTGATAGATTCTTAAATGCAGATGTTCCATCAAGCAGTTATTTTTAAACTGCAATTCCTGAAATAGGGTCCAGGGTCCTAACACAGATTTTCAGRAATCCTGAGCTTTARCAKTTGCCATTAGCTTTCCTGGGATCTGCCAAATGTTCATTGTAGTGACCTCTTTAGGTACAGAGCATCTGAAAACTTCAACTTTCACTTTCAAAACAAACAATGCATTTGTATGCACTTGCATGCACCTCCTCTTTCTTGAGAAGTGTTTGCTCACTGGCCTTGGGGATTGGGCTCAGAAGGTTTCAGCTTTTCAGAATGCTTTAATAATCCACACTGGGTGACTCTTCAGATCTTGTGCTGTGGGATTGGAGGCACTGGACCTRCTCCTGTTCCCATGTCAGGTGCACRWTTGTCACTGGCAGTGATGCCTTAGGATTTTTAGTTTCTCTATTTTCATGCATCTGTATTCTTGTACTTCCCTAGTACAGCACTAAAAACTCCCGTTCTCCCATCTTTGGACAAAACAATTCCTCTCTGAGCCTGAATCCAAGGACACCTCAGAGCCCCAAAATATGGAAACAACAGAGAGTTGGGGGGAGCAAGTTTGGGGTGGGTGACATCATCACCTGTAAAGATCATTGGGGGATTAAGACCCAATATGTTAATAAGCAGAACTTATAAAAGGTGAAGATCTCGTGACCCAGTGTCCATTTTGGGTGTAGCCCCAGGAGGAGGCTTTGTCTGCCCTAATGTACCAGCAGGCCTGTTAGGCCTGGATTAAAGTTGTGTATTCTCATTCTCTTAACTTTGTCTGACCTCTCTTTCAGATCAGCCTGATCGATAAGGCATCAGCAGGAGTCAGAGTTTTCCTGACAGGCAGTGCAAAAGCAGCCGAGATGAATAACCCATCCATGGAGAGTGCAGAGTTTTAGGTTTGTGTGTGCTCCTGAACCCCAAATGGGACTCCCAGGCAACGCAAATAAACCCAGCAGTGCACAGTGCTGGCACCCACACTCCCAGATATTGCACGGGAGGTGTTCTCACCCGTGGATCTCAGCCCAGAGCTGCACATGGGGCTGGCTGCAGTTAGRGCAGGTAATTCTGAATTCTGCAGAGCTGAGTGAATTACACACCGCCGGGAAAAGCAGCCTGAGCTCCCACCATGCCTCAGCAAGGCAAACACCTGGCATCATTTAACTGGACTCAAAATGTGTTTTTTCACATCAGAACTGAGGAGGAATGTGCCTGTGACCCCGGCGGGTGTGGTGAAAGCCACAGCCATGGGGGGAATGGCATTAGCGTCAATCAGACCGCGATCAAACGCACCCCACCCTCCTGCCATGCTGTCAATGTGTCACACGCACTGCTGGCAGCATTGCTGCACAGCCCGAGCCCTTCATGCTGATTTTTTCCATCCATGATCTTCCCTTGTTTACCACTCATTTTCATAATCAAGTCACCCATCTTGGATTGTTCAAGCTGGGTCATCGCAGCCCTGGGAGTCACTGAGAGAAGCTTTGTGCTTTACCAGGCTCATCCTCCTCATCTGGTTCTGCTTTTACAGATCCTCTATAAGCAATGCTTTAGCCTCAAAAAGCAGCTTGAATTTTAGTCAGGATCTCTTCCAGACGCTGTCCAGCCTGTCCAGCTCTCCTTGTGCACAGCCCCAAGTGGAGATGTGGAATTCCAGGAACTGTCTCTGCCTGTTCTGAGTGTAATGATGACAAAATTTGTACCAATTTCTGTGTAGTAATGACATTTTTAGATTAACTCAGTGCCCACTAAAGTCATTGTATTGATGTCTGTGTATTTTTTTAATATAATGTAACTTAAAGCTGAGGTTTAGTCTTGTTCTTACTGCTTGTAATGGTGATGTATGAATTGACATAACAAACCAATCAAAAGAACTAAACATTCAAAATGAGGTGCAARAGAAGCCCTACATATAAAATTAGCCTGATTTTGGATCAAGTCTGGGTGGAGATGCCATTTGAAAATTGAACATGTTGTGTCACTTCCTTCATTCTCCATTCATTTTTCCCATTTCTTGACATCACTGTCTGTATTTTATTTATGATTGGAAGAGGAACTAAAGGTCTGAAAGGCCATCAAAAGAGAAAAACCAGCACACTGGRGTAACCTGCCTGAAGTCACGTGGCAGGTCAATGGTTGCTTTTAAATTAAGTAAATAAATGTATTGCAACATCAAAATAATGGAAAAGATTGTGTGGCAGCAGYCTGGGCTGCACTGGAGAGCTGGGTCCAGGAGCTGCTGGTGGTTATTGTGTGACTGCAGCTCACAAAGTTCATCCTGAGGGGATATTTGACAGTCAGATGAGGGCTGAGGGCTCTGACCCACCACAGCTTCCTGCCTCCCTCCTGAGAAGAATCAATGTCTGTAAAGTTACACACTGCATTTGGAATATTCTCCGCATTTTTCTTTAATTATGTCCCCTTTTTGCTTCTTAAGAGACTCTTAAAATTTTCAAATATAATAAGAAATAATAATAATAATAATAACAACAACCAATTAGAAAGTTGTGGGCATTAAGTGGGAAATAACAGATGGAAACAAAAGTCAAGGATTATCCTGGGAAATGACGTTTATGGGTCCTGGACCACTCAGTTCTGTGAGGCAATCTGAGGTTTTGGCTGGGCTTGAAAATGCGGCAGCACAGCTTTGCAAGGAAAAGCTTTGACAGAAATCACCCAGCAGATTTTGTGCAAGGTGGGGTGTGAGGTAAAACAGCTCTGCTGTTCCCATTGCCCTCAGCAGCACTGCTGGCCCTGTCCCCTGGGCTCTGTCACCCTGGACCCCAACTGTCCCTGGGTGACCCAGGATGGTCCTGGCAGCAGCCAGCCTGTAGACATGGTTATACAAGAAAAAAAATAATAATATTTTCCCCTGTATACTRCATTTCCCTTGTAAAGTTAATACAAACCAGATGGGTGAAGACATTTTTTTTTTAGTTGCAACTCCACCAGGACGACCAAATATTATTTATGCCCCATTTGGTGTGCACTGAAGGGAAGGGTGAAGAGGTTTTGKATGAAAAGCTTTGTCAGGCACAGCCCAATGTGCTGAGTGGGTCCCAGAGGCTTTGGTTGACACTGAACTCCCCAGATGTGTTTGTAAGGAAGGTGTGACAGCAGATAACAGGCACAGAGCTGCTCTCGGACAGGATGTTTGTGTACAGAGAACAGGAATTTGGGAATGTATAGGAATGTATAAAATCATTTCAGATGACACTTGCTTTGAAAAGGCAGCCAGTAGGGAGGAAGCTGCAAGGCCCAAATGTTGCATTGTTTGGTCTTTCTCTTCTTTTATGGTTGAATAATGGTGTTTAAKGACATCTTATTCAAACACAACTTTTATCTTCCAAAGTGGCTGAAAAAGATTAAACCTTTTCTACTGAAAAACCAGCATGTGGAAGAATTAGCTACTAAAAGTAAGTCCAGTGAATTTAACCTCCATTATGCTTTGAACACCTTAGGTCTGAGTGATGAAGACACTTTTAAGTTCTAAACTGGACCTCAGGCTTTAGCATGAACTGTGTGGCATCTCTTGAAATCTGTGCTCAATGATTCATCAGTTACATCCTGATAACACCATCAGACAAAACAAAGTCAAGAGGGAAGAAAGAACAAAAACAGCTATGCCAACATGAGCATTTCTGCTCATAAATAAGGATTTATCCTCATTTATCCCTGTCACTATCAAGTGTAAGGTGAGGCTCAGGATAGAGAGCAGACCATCAGACTAAATTGGCAGAATGGCTTTAGTTTGGAATACTCACCTAGGAAGGGATTGGGTATAATCTCTACAAGGATTTCTAGACTTGATCTCCTTCGTGCAGCCTTTCTCATGTGAATCAGACTTTGAGGATCAGAGTCAAGGCCCTCATCCAAAGGCTGCTCCAGTCAACGGAAAGCTCTCATTGTCTTTAGTGAGCTTTGGATCAGGCCCCAAAAGTTGAGTCATACTTTGAATGGAACATTGTTTGAAGCAAAACAGGCTCAAGGCTTCATTCACATGGAGGTTTTAACTGTTAAGTGAAATTTCCCAAACACTTCCTGAGCCTTCTGCCTGCTTCCTGCTGTCACTTTTCCCCAGGGGACACATGTTCAGGGAGAACATCATGAGCCCAGTGTCCAACTTAAGTGTCTTCAGCCTGTTCTCTACCTTTTCTCTATTTAATGATGGCCCTATGACCAAAGTGCAGATTTTCCATTTCCCTCAAGAATGTGGGGAAAACCATCTTTAGTTCTTTCAATTTCAGTCTTAATATTACCATTGTTATCTACCAATGAGTATTTGTTTGATCAAGTTTCATTTTCAATTCCCACATACATTTTGGTGACTCCAAGTATACTTTGGAGACTGGAAAGAGAGGGGATGGAGGATTTGGCCAGAACTCTTCTTTGATAAACAGAGGTGGCAGAGCAGCTCTTCTATTCAGGAGAGTTTCAG
The DNA here is from genome assembly GCF_030028575.1 of Malurus melanocephalus. Taxonomy (NCBI): domain Eukaryota; kingdom Metazoa; phylum Chordata; class Aves; order Passeriformes; family Maluridae; genus Malurus; species Malurus melanocephalus. Next base: position 615,416 of record NW_026623639.1, read on the forward strand.
CACAGAGAAATACTGGTTATGCCTCATATTTATTGYTTTAGTGCTTGTTTCAGCTGGGCAAGGACACTGGATGGAATGATGCCTTTGTACTTATTTTTACATGTGACATTTAAGAGGCAAAATAAAGCTTGAAGATTTTCTCCAGATGTGYTTGTAATAGAGATCTAGAAATATGAGGAACACTTTGTGGACCTTATATGCAGGTTCTTAATATTTAGGAGTTTGCTATAATCACAAGGGATGTGTTTCCACTGAAATCATCCGTGTACAAAGGAACATGGAGCACATAACCCACCCTGGGAGAAATGCCCCTTACACACACCATGGTCCCAAACACCACACCACAGTCCCAAACACCACACCCTGGTCAGGACATGCTGTGTGCAGCCTGGACACTGCAAACATGGCACAAATCCCCCCAAACCAAGTCACTGCCTCTGAAGGATGGCACCATGGAGTTGGAGCCTTTGCACATCGAGCTGGAGAAGCAGTTTTTTGGTCTTGTTAAAGTTCGTTCAAGTTCTCAAAACATTTTCTTCTCTCCACTGGGTTAAAGCGTTCACCTTCCCAAATTGGCCTTGAAGAACATGGAAGCATCASCCCAAAAAAATTAACAGCCCAGGAAGTAGGACAATGAGCTGGGGTGTGAGAGATTTCTGGAGTCAAACCCAGGAGGATTTAGTCCCCAAGCCCAATGTGAGGATATTTCTCAGCAGAGCAGGGACTGCTTTAGAGCTCTCCTGTTGTGATCTTCTGTTTCAATTAAAAATTCAGCAGACCACTGGACCTAAACAAAGAGATCCTTTTGAGCCCCAATGGTCAGAGWACTTCTGTGAGATGTGGGAGGCCAAGTTGGAGCCTATTTAATATTTACATAAAACAGGACAGTTCCAGAGCCACACTCCCATTAAACATTTCAGGTTCAATACAGTGTAATTTTCCTTTAAGAAAACCAGCAGAGAAGCTCTTCACCAGAAAATTCCCAAGTAGCTTTTCCTCTTGAACTACCTATGGGCTTTGCCAAAGTAGCTGACGTACAAYGAGATTTTTGCCCTCGGTAATTTTAAGTCCATGGGTTTTTTCCTAAGGGTGATTCATTTTACAAAAACACACAACAAATAAACAAACACATCACTGGAGTTAAGAAGCAGCATGTGCTATGGATTAGGGAAAAGAGCACCCCTCAAAAGCCCAGCTGTCATGTTCAGTATAAAGATAATGTCAGTTTTTTCCATTCCATTGTCTCCCTTTCTGCCTCCTCTTTTCTCACTGTGTCTCCCTTGGTTTAGTTCTCACTCTCTGTGTCATTTGTTTCTTTTGCTTCCAGGCTTTGTCTAGACCAGGCTGTGGGATGTGTTGGCCAACACCAGCTAAAAGTAGAGCAGATAAGACAGTGAGCCTTGGTTTTGTTTAAAATTGACTTAGGTATACTAAAATATTAAACATCTTCTTGTTTAGATGAGCCGTTTATTCCTCTGAAATGAACATTGGTCCTTTCTAGGGTAGTGTCAATACCAGTCCCATCCCATGTTTTCCTTTCTGCAGCTTTGTTTTTGTTGACAATGCCATTATGACAATACCATTCCTGCACTGTGCTTGTGCTTGAGAGGATGGGTCAAAGCACCTCTGATATTTGGAGTAGCACTTCAGGTGCTGGGAAGCCTCTTCCAAGGATGCAGGACCAGCTCTGTTTCCTTAACGAATGAACTTTAGCTAAAGCAAAACCACACAGGGCTCCAGGGTTTGCAAATATGCACTGTGAATACTATGGAGTGAGAGGGAGAAGTAACCAGAAGCAGCTTAGGACCCAAACAGGAAGGAAAAAAATCATTTGATTTGATGTATTAGTTCCCACCTCAACTGAGATTTCARTTTTCTCTCTTCCCTCTCCCTCCCCACCCAACTTTCTACAGCAAGTTGGAGCCTCTCTAGTGAAATTACAGTGCTTGTCAGCTCAAGGAACTTGATCAAAATTAAACCCATTTCCCCAATAGGTCCACACAGGTTTATTCTTTCATTCATAGGAAATGCATATGTGAAATTAAACCCAAATTTGGCAAAGGTGAGACTTTTGAATCAATTCACAATGAGTCTCATTCATTCATCCCGCTGTMGCTGAAGCACAGTATCTCATCTCAGAACATGATTAGCTTCTCCATATAGCAATATCCCTGCCCTTTTTTTTTCCTTTGAAGCATGTAATTGGTGAAGCACAATGGACATGGAATGTGTCTTGCTGCAGCAGACACAAAGCTCTGCTCTTTGGAAAGCGACACTCAGAATTTCTCAGCTACAGTCCAGTTGTTTTAGGATGAGATGATGAATTACCCATGAGGATGGGGCAGGCCGGGGGCTGAGGGGTTGGGAATGGGCAGGAAAATGGCTCAACAGATTCAGGGAACWGTAAAGAGGGCCAAGAGCTGGAGGAGAACTGCTGGAGTGATCTCTGGYTTGAAAGCCAAAGATTTCCAGGCAGAAGCCAGAAGGGCTTTACAAACGTAAGTGAGTGGGTGGACAGAATAGATCAGCCATGTATCCCGAGCTCTGGCGACTCACTGACCCTCTTTAGCTCCAGATGCTGCTTTTAACGCACAGCTGGCTGCTGGAGGAGTATTTCTGTGTAAACAGATGTGAGATGGATCTCATATCCTCACTGGAGTCCAGAGCTGTTGGCCCAGCCCTGTCCAGGCTGGAGGTTGGGATCTTTTTGATCATGTCCCGCACGTTGTACTGTACTGGGATGAATCATTTCCTGCCCCTGCCCTTTGTGCTGTGCTGCATCACAGCCCTGATGCTCTGGGATGGGATCCTGGAGCCCTGGATGAGCTTTGTGTGCTCGGAGCTCCGTGCTGAGCTCTTTGTGTGCTCGGAGCTCTGTGTTGAGCTGTGTGTGCGCTCGGAGCTCCGTGATGAGCTGTTCTTGTGCTCGGAGCTCTGTGCTGAGCTGTTTGTGTGCTCGGAGCTCTGTCCTGAGCTGTGTGTGTGCTCGGAGCTCTGTGCTGAGCTGTTTGTGTGCTCGGAGCTCTGTGCTGAGCTCTGTGTGCTCGGAGCTCTGTGTTGAGCTGTGTGTGTGCTCGGAGCTCCGTGCTGAGCTGTTCGTGTGCTCGGAGCTCTGAGCTGAGCTGTGTGTGTGCTCGGAGCTCTGTGTTGAGCTGTGTGTGTGCTCGGAGCTCTGAGCTGAGCTCTGTGTGTGCTCGGAGCTCTGAGCTGAGCTGTGTGTGTGCTCGGAGCTCTGAGCTGAGCTCTGTGTGTGCTCGGAGCTCTGTGCTGTGTGTGTGCTCGGAGCTCTGTGCTGTGTGTGTGCTCGGAGCTCTGAGCTGAGCTGTGTGTGTGTTCTGAGCTCTGTGCTGAGCTGTTTGTGTGTTCTGAGCTCTGTGCTCTTCGTGTGCTCGGAGCTCTGTGCTGAGCTGTGTGTGTGCTCAGAGCTCTGTGCTGTTCGTGTGCTCGGAGCTCTGAGCTGGCGCCTGCTCGCACGGAGGGAAGGCTGCTGTGCGTCTAAACTGCTGTGTCATACTTGGTTATTAATGACCGAGAACCACATGACACAAACTTCTGGGAAGCTCCAGCAGATTCCAGGAAGGGGTCAAGAAGTTCAATAAACAGTTTTATTAGAACTTGAACTGCAACCAAAAGGCTGCACATTGACTTTTTTTTATGAAAAACCTCTGTGAGTGTTAGTTGAATTTGGAAATCCTGTGAATGGCAGCAGAAGCACACGGGTTATCTTTTCTTCCTGCTGGTTTTTATGTCACTGCTAGTTCACAGTTGTCCTCAATATGAAATCTGAGACCACCTCCATTTACATTTTTCAGTTGCCTTTCCAGCTTGTTGGTAAACTCTAGGATTGCCTGCATTTCCAAAGGTCATATTCTTTCCTCAGTGATAGTGGTGGAGATTCAGAAATGAGCAGAGAGATGCCAGACTGCCCCAATGTCTCGGGCCACTGTGACACCTCTGGTGGCACATCAGCTGTGCTGCTAAAGGGAGACAGAAACTCCAGCATTGTCTCAGTGAGTGCAGGTCATTATTCAGGATGAGAAATGGCACATGAACACACATTGTGAGGACACCTTGGAAAGGCAGTGTGTACCCACAGCGAGGAATGGCTGGGACAGCCCCTGGGCCAGTGTCACAGGCAGATGGCCACCTCTCAGTGCCCAGGGGCAGACAGAACACTCTCCTCTGTCTCCTGCAGCAATCCCCACAGCTGAGTACCTTGGTGCTCTGCAAAAAAGAATTTTTCAGTAAATTGCCTTTGCTAAAGTAATTGCTTTTACATTATCTCCACCGCACGCTCGTGAAGAAYGAGCTGCAGTTGTGTCTCCCTGAACGTGCTTTCAGTTAATGTTCCTGTCCACTGCTGTGTTTGATTCTAGTGCCATCCAGCCCTGTGAGCTGTCTAGCACAGCACATGGTATAAAWGGATCCATTTGTTCATTCATCATTTGGATTGATCTGAAGAAATGGGAAATAGGAATTCATCTCCCTTTCAAAGTGACCAGAGAGCATCCATTATAGYAAATATTAGTGATGCATTAATGRGCATTGCTATTTCAGTGTTACTAAYTAGTACTGAGGCACAGAAATTARGAGCCCAAGCCAACTTACTCTGATGTAAAATTAAGGTGCTTTTTGGCCTTACTAGAAAGTGCCCAAATTGCTACTGGAAATAAATAGAAGAGCTAAAAACCTCGAGGCTGGGTGTGCATTGTACTCTGCCGATCTGTCCACAGCACAAAATCTTTAGTGTTTGCTTTTTTGGCTGTTTGCTGCAAACCGTGGCTCTGTGGGAGAATATTCAGCAGTTCTCATCCTGAGCAGACAGAGCAGCATTGCCCCCAAACAGAGTCAAAYGTACCAAAACTCTGCACTGGATCATTCCCTGGGTGCTGGAGCTGCTTTGGGGTAAAACACAGCAAATGCTCAGCAAAACATAGAGAGCCACTCAGCAGTCTTTAATGGAGGAAGTGAAAAATACTGCATCTGTYTGAAAGAAATGGGGAATTTTAGGGAGGTAGGATGGAATTACCCAAGCTGGGATCTGACTTCAGTTAACTGGTGTTAACTCTTGCAAAAGCAGCCTCAATTCTTTCAGTGCTCACGCTGGTCAGGAGTTCAGTCTGACCTCTTGTCCTGTGGATGGCATTCCAAACATCCTGACACCTCCTACCATGGGAGGTGGGCTCATTGCTGACTCAGAAAATCACTGCTGCTAATCTCTAAAGCTGCTCARAACAGCACTTGGTGTTTATCAAAGCCTTCACCCAAAGTGTGCCATCACTTTTCATGGCTGTTCCAGGGTTCCTCGTTAGAATAGATTCCTGTACAGGGCATATCCAAAATGTTAACATAATTTAGACCTGTGTCTTTCTATCTGTTGGTGCTGCTGACAATGGCCAATCTCTGCAGCACTTCTGTGCCATCATATGGCTCATTCCTGGTGTAATGCACGTTATCTGCAGAGGCTGCTGAAGTTCTCAGCTACTGCAGAAACTTCACTTCATGTAAAAGTTGCACATAGATATGCAAAAGATGCTTTTTCATGCCAGACAGCTTGCATCTTAGGGAATGCCCAAAGCTGTGACTGGAAGGTGTAATTGTGGCATTTCCAGGGAGCTCTGAACCCCTTTGAGGAGACAGGAACACACTGACAGAGCCTTCAGCTTTCCAAGGCTGTGAGTCTGCTGCTTCTCTGCTTGCCAGTAAAGGTGAAGAAGCTTAAGAGGTGCAGATCACCTTAAACAAAAACACCAAATCACTGCTTTGCCCCAAAATATGAAGCATCTCCAATCAGAGCTGGTGCACAGTTRCAGTCAGTCTCACAGGTTCAAGGATTTCCAGCTCACAGCAAACAAAGCACCAAAAGCAGCAGAGTTAAAGTGGTGTTTTCTGTGCCTTCATGCCCTGTGCTGTCTGTCCTGAGGGCTGTGAGCTCCATGGATTTTCCATAGTTGGGTTTTTACTGCTCTCTCCTCTGCTTTCTGTGCTGTGAAYACAAGGTCACTGCTCCTGCAGCTTTTCCCTTCACAGACACATTTGTAAAATTTCTTTTCCATCTTTTCCAACTACAGCGAAACACAAAATGTTAACATAATTTAGACCTGTGYCTTTCTATCAGATCTGGTGGAAAGCTGCCAGTTGCTTTGAAATTATACTGCTGGATAAAGAGACACGTGTATGTAACATATGTAAACACAGCACAGTGACATAAATCCCATTTCCTTGGGCTATCAGGTTAAAGATAAGAAATCTGGCAAGAAAGAGTCACTGCAGAATGCTCTGCCAAAGATGTGGTTGGCATGAAAATGGAGGAGATGGCAAAGGAAAATTTAACATTTCATTGGTAACTATTTCTCCCAAAGTTTCAATCAAAATGTTTCTGGCAGAATTTATTTGTTACAAAAGAAATTACACWAAATTAAACTTGATTTTCTAACACTAAAATTTCCATGGAAAGTTTTAGATCAGGCACAGTTAGAAAGCCCAAGAAAGCTTCCAAGCAGCAACAAAACCAGACAGACTGATCTCTTCTAGCTGGAAAACATAAGGATCAACAGAAACATGACAAGTGGGAAAAATAYACATGGACTGAGGTGAAAGTTCTTAGGAAGTGAGGACCATTCAGTAACTGGCTTTGCATTTGGGTGACACTGAAAAAAAATTACCCTCAGAATTTGTCCAAGCAACAGTGTCCTGTTTATATCTTGTGGTCTTATGAGTAACTGACTGGAAAAAAACAAGAATGAAAAGATAACAATTACAATAAAATTAAATTAAATAAGCCAGTGACTCATTACAGAGCAGTAAAAACACAAACAAGATATTTAGGTCGAAATAACAACAAAAGAATTAAAAGGAAACACAAAAATGGCTGGGTTGTTTTCCTTCTATGTACAAATCAACCACGTGGAATAGGAGAGGAGCAGAACCCATGGCACAGTTGTTCAGTGGAAGGCTGAGAATACATAAAATATTAATTACAATGCTAAAGTACCTTGCAGTGTTAATTTTAATGGGACAAAGCTTTTGTGAAGCACCACAGAGGGACATTGCTCTCACACACCCCTGGAACTGACTGCAGCATTTATCCCAAACTCTGSCTCCATAAATGACTTTTATTAAGAAATATTGCCAGGCTTTAGGAAAGTGTTATCAGTGAAGGCCCATCCGTGATCTCCTTCATAATTCTGATACAGACTCAGGGCTAATCCCAGAGTAAAAGCAATCCAAGGAACTCTTGGAATATTTAAGCAAATGAGCTCAATTTCATATGACTCTGCTGGGACGATTTGTGAAGTTCCTGTGCTCCCAAAGCACAGCAGTGTTTGGAACTGTGCATCCTGAACTCGGTGCTGTTCCCAGAAATCTCACATGGAATACTGAGTTCCTGCATGGCTGGAGTGCTTTGATTTAGCAAAAATTCTAAAAGATTTGTTCTGAAGAAGAAAATGTATTATACAAAGGGATATCTTGACTTTTCAATGCCGTTCAATTGTCAAAGCTAACAAGAAGCTGAAAAACTCAGGGTAGAATATCAAAATTCCCAAAGTTTGGGGTCATTTGTATTGGCTCGCCTCTGAACAGATTTATCTTTCTGTCTCTTTTCACATATTCCAGTGTTCTCATTGATCTCTAAAGAATCCCTTCTTCAGTATCTGAAGTGTGATGGAGAGAGGAGCACGGGGGCTTTTGGACTGGGTTGGAGTTATTTGTGATGGAGTTTGCAGACCTTTAACTTTGCTGCAGTGCGAAGGCTGACCTGCTCTTTCTGAAGCTCTGAAAATTCTGTGTAAATATATCTTGTTTARTTCTGCTTTAGCATTGCATCCAAAGARCAAAAGGCACTTTATAAACACAAAGAAAGAGTGTCCATTCCACTAATAAGGTAAAATATTATCTTGGAGGAAAATAAAGCACAAAGCAGCAAAGTGATTTCCCMATATTTACTCTGGGAGCCACTAKKAGAGCAATAAATAGAATCTAAATCTCCTGACTGCCTGTCCTGTGCTTGAGCCACGAGACTGCATCTGCCAGGCCCTGATTTCTATGGGGGGTGTGCATTGTGGTGCTGCACAGATGGTAAATCCTGTGCAGAATAAACAGGCTGAGCAGGGAGCAGCTGCACATGCCTTTCTGACCATGCAGATTTGTACCCTCACATCTCCTGTGCTCAGTTTGCTGAGCTGTTTACAGCCTGCTTCCCTGGAAGTCAGCACAGCTTTTCACAGCTACTCCTKCAATTCTTGAAAAGACATGACTCGAGGGTTTTAACTGTTTGGCTGCAGTGTTTGCTGCTGTTGTGCCTTGGGCTGCCCTGTGCTGGGCAGGAATGTTTTCCTGGATGTTCCTGGCACTGACAGCTCTCAGGGCAATGCAGAGCTGTGCTGATCTCGGGATCCTTTTCCTTTACCAGGCTGAACATTTCAGGGCTTGGAGGGCTCCACAAACACATTCTTCACCAGCAGCTCAGTCCTTTCATATGAAAGATGCTGCCTAACTGAGACCATGTAGGGAGTGTTAACAGCTTGTATGGGAATAAAACACTACGTCTTTGGCTGTTTTGAGAAAAAGAAGATTGGAATATAGAATTGATAATGCAGGTGGTTTACAATTATAAACTTTACTAATACTGTAGCTTTTGCAAACCTACCAATCCTATGCTGATGAGTAGAAAGCGACAGCCTCACTGACCAATGTATGTGTGACACAAATGTATGCATTGGTTGCTAAAGTGGATAAAAGAGGCCTGTCTCAGAATAAAGGGGTTACTTTTTGTGTGTGTATATGTGTGTCTTTGTGTCTGTTATTTTGTGTTGGCTGTCTGGCCAACAGTGACAAGACCACATATGGCAAGGTCACTCCCAGTTTCTGACATGTACACATGGCCCTTGCTCTAGGGAAGAAGGCTTTTCAGTCTAGAAAGCTTAGCAGGGAACATTTTCTTGCCCCCAGCTTCTCCATTCYGGGTTTACCAAAAGAATGACAGCAGCCCCTCTCCTGTTGTGTTCGTGTTACAAATGTTTCCTGCTGACTGCAAGTTCCAGTTTGCTAAATGCACGCTCTGGTTTTGATGAAAGTGTGCTGAATTTATACTTCTGCTCTRAAATAGTGACTTCCCAGCTGGGCTTTGTGCTTTGAAATGTCACTGCCAGTGGCATACCAGATGCTGGCAATGAGCTGACAACASAGATTTTCCACTGAGGAGTCACTCACCAGCACTGCTGTTGTAGCAGAATCTAACAGGTCTCCAACTCATAACTCTTCAGTAGCCACTRCTTTGCTTTTCTTCAGCTGCTGAAGATTGTGTCCCAGGTGATAATTAAAACTTATCTTTATTTAATTCTGAAAATGGGCTCGGTTTGCCACCAGACAAATGTAGCAGAATCAATCCCTGTTGGGAGAGATTACAAAATAATGAGTGATAATAGAGTGGAGAAAAAAAAAGTGAGGAGCTTAGAGCTATCAACAATGCAGATTTTTTCTGCGAGGTTACTGGAATTCATTGAAAATCACCAAACTATAAAAACAGAGGCTGAGTTCTCATCATCTTCATTGACACATATCAGTTCAGCTTAAACTAGGAGGRATGGACTGAGCTCACTCTGTTCCACCTCTTCCAAAACATCCAGAAAAAGTGTCAGGCTGAATGGGCATGTGCCAGGCTGAGTAGCTGGGAAGCAAAGAGGAATTCTGGCAGGAATGCTCACCCCTGTTTGCTGGGATTCTGGGGACACTCAGCTGTTTGACTGAGCAGAACATGCTCCACACTGGACAAGAGCTGCTCCTCGATGGGACAGAAGGGCTGCAAAAAGGCACAAAGGGGACAGAGGATCTGCTCAGCCACAGCAGCTGAAGGAGGCCCAGAACAGCAGCAGCTTAAAGCCATCACAGAGTGTTTATTATTCACCAGTGTTACRCACCAAAAAGCTTTTGATGTCTGCTCCGCTCAGACCTGGGAGAGCTGCTGAGCTTCAAGTCACAAGGTTAACCCAGCTTGAATCCCAGCTTGGCCAAAACCTGTGCTTAACCCTGACATGTTTGAAACTTGAGCTATAAAGTGTCATAAACAAGGACCACTTGGTGTGAAATATAAGTGTGGTCATTTTATGGCAAAATGATCCAGCAGGATGTTCTAGTATCCCTGTCTGTGTAATCCTGGCTCTGCTAAATGAACTGAGAAAATGAGGATCCTGCTGAGAAAATGAGTTTGACTACCAGAGAACAAGTTGTGTTATATCTTGCAGATATCAAACCTGTTGTTTTAGTATCTCCCTGAAATTTGTAAGGGGCTTATACCACAACAAAGTCACGAGGCAGTGAGATTGGTGGGCAGTTGATGCTCTCTAAGGAAATTAAGCTACACTTGAGAAGTGTTGTGTGACAGWGAATCAGTCTGGGCCTTTTACCAACACACAAATGGAATGAAAAAGGTGTTTATAACTGGCATTTGTATTCCAGTTTTAGCAGAGAGCTGACCTTGGAGCAGTGCAGATGCTGCCATGCTCTTCGGAGTGCCAGGGTGCCACACGGTGCCCAGGGAGCTGTGATTTGTTTCTCTGCAGCCCACGGGGAACTGGGGGCATTTGCAACACAACTAATTCTTGTTTTCTGCAAGGCAAACCCGTGAGGGGAGAGGGGAGGAAGCAGCAGGCATACATCAAGCAGTCTTCAGGCAGCGAGCCTCTGCCAAGGGGAGATAAGGAGAAATGAATTAGCTCCTCTGGAACCAACTCCACTTCTCTGTCTTAAATAACTTCGGCTTTGTGCCCAGTGAAAACACATCCCTGCTTTGAAMGTCTTGTTTCCGTTCCATGTCAATTTTCTCGTGCTAAACTCATTTGCTGAGGCTCTGCTAATGTCCCTGCCGGAGGAGCTCCCACCGCCCTTATCTTTATTTACTCAGAAACATCATGACAGTCTATTTTAGCCCTCTTTGCTTTCCCAATTATTTTCAGCAACATTCCCCATCTATCCTAAAAGCCGTTTCCTGCACAGGGATGCATTTTAGCAAGAGGATAAAGGGAATGCAGCAGTCAGGTCTTGGMCAGTGTTGCACAATGGTGGGGCCAGAGGGTGAGCAGCCCTGGCCTTGGCCAGTCAGGAGGATGGAATGCCAGAACCACAAATCAGCACCAAGCCTGCAATGCCCTCAACACAACATTTAATGCAGCAGCCTTTCCTTATCCTTTCCAAAATTTGGGTGGTTGTTGGAGTTTTTATCAAGTGACTGCAGCGAGAAAGAGGGACACGCTTTAAGTGCTGGACCAATGTCATGGAACAGGTCTGTGCACATTCCAGGGTCCTTTTCCTGCAGGACCTGAACCTGGTGGCTCCACAAAGTTTATTTCGAGCTCTTAAGACTGTGAAATATTTAATCATTTTGTAACTAAAATCTGTCCTTAGGTTTGTCCATTCTGCCTGTGCCTGCACCTCTCTCCATGGATCCTGGACCATTCTTCATGTGAAGGATGGGAAATGGTTGCACTCAGAGCATCCACGCTGGGCTGGGGAGTTACTGGAGGGCAAAGGCTGATCCTGCCCTTCCTCCCTCCCCTCTTCAGGCTGAAAAGGAGCCTCCCCTGAATGACGCAGGATGATTTTGTTCCCCAGAGCTCAGCCCCACATTTCCCTGCCAGGCAGAGATCCTGCCAGGAGCACAGGGCCTTTTGGGGGATAGAACTGAAGATGTTCCGTCTCCACGGGCAGAATGCCTCCAGCAGGATAAAGATGTGGGGCCCTTCCTCTCTCCTGGAAGCTGCAGATATGGGGGGAGCCTGTTCTGTCCCTTCAGAGACTCGGCCATCTGCAGTTTCTCACCTCCCTCCCCTTCCCTGCTGACTCCTGACACTCACTGGAGCCCGATTTAATGCTGCACTGCTTAGRKCAYGTCTAAGAGTAAAGCCCTGCTTAGARCWTGTCTAAGAGKAAARCCCTGCTTAGARYATGTCAAGRGTAAAGCTCTGCTGTTTTATTTAGTCTTTGGAATGAGGTCCAGGGTTTCAATGACTAGAGGTTCTCTTCAGTTTCCTGTTAAATCGTTTCTAATTACACAGCCTTTTTGATCACCATCTCTTGGCTGATGGTAAAAGGAAAYGCAGTAGGTTTTGGCTTGGACATCACAGCTAATGACTTTCTAGSAGTTTCAGAACAACAAGGTACCAGTGCCACCTCTTGTTAGTAAAATCTGATAGCAACGAGCCAGTGACTAATGGTCCAGGACCAGCCTTGCTCTGTTCCACTGCTCTCATGTAAAGTCACATCCTTGCTTAGCTTGTGGGSCATTGGCAATGTTGGACAGAAAACTTTTACACCTGGAGTACTTTTGCAAAGTTGAAAAATTCTGGAAGATTGTGCAGTGCTGCTTCTGAGGATGGRTGGCAGCACAGGGGTGACAATGGACAGCAGTGCCAGTCATCAGCAGGATTGTCCAGCTGCAGATTGAGGGTACATTAAGATCATTAATTTTTTTTAAGATCATTATGATTTAGTATCACATCTTCACTAATTGTTGGCTAAGACCCCAACCCTGCACTTTTGATAGCAATCTCCTTGGCATAGATAYATTCAGGATTTAGCTGCAGTGTCAGTGTTGGCCAAAGCAGAGCCCCAGACTGTGTGTGCTTGGAGCAAGCTCTGTTTCATGATGAGAGCAGCAGCCCAGCTCCCTGCTRGGGCTGGAGACTCTGAGCAATAGGAGCAGTTTGAAAAGGAAGCTGCTCTGAGCTCAGGGAAGYGTTGTTTGCCTTTGGCCTGAAAGGCTGAGCCTCAATTCTGCTGCCAAGCCTKGGAGCTCTCAGCCCATGGACAGACRCACACGGCTCTTCCCCATCAGTTTCATCAGAATAAAACTGTTTTGTGGTTTCTTGTTATAAACTCTTTACAAAAGCTAATTGCTGCTGGCATAGAATTAACCACCAGTTGTATAAGTGAAATTTTGCTCAGCTCTGGATGCTGGCTGCACTCACMCTATGGTGAGAGGATCTGTGGGTGCCAGTGCAAGATCAACCCATCTGCCCTTCAGGTAGAACTTAGAAGTCCTCTTTTATTTTTTCAATAAGCAGGGAATAAATCCCAATGTCCTTGTCAACATTTCCCCTCTAAACAAACTCCACTCTAATGCTCAAGGCTGAAGCAAGCTGCAGCAGCCTGCAAATGCCCTGGCACATTTACCTGTGTGTTTGATCTGCTCTGTTCCACGTGTGGTGTGCAAGGCTGCAGGGAAGGACTCCCTTTCAGGCCAGTTTGCCTGCTCAGGGCTGGGCAGGTGTTTTTATGCCATTTTSAATGGTTGCTTTGACTGTGAAAATGAAGGGAAAAAAATCTGTCCTGTGGAGACCAACCTGTGAGGTTTGCATTTTATTTATGGGGAAATAATTCAGCAGGGGCAACAGGCCAGAGGAGCCAGCTTGTCCTTCTGGCCATTCCAGGGGTTGGAGTGGTACCTTTTCCAGTGGTGCCTTTTCCAGTGGTACCTTTTCCAGTGGTACCTTTTCCAGTGGTACCTTTTCCAGTGGTGCCTTTTCCAGTGGTACCTTTTCCAGTGGTAACTTTTCCAGTGATACCCTTTCCAGTGGTACATTTTCCAGTGGTACCTTTTCCAGTGTTTCCAGACCAACACTGGACTGTGCCCTGTGTTCTTACTGGACCTGCACCTCGTGCAGATTCGACCACTTCTTTCCTCTTTCAGTAGTGGGCACGGTCAAAGTCCCTTATGACAAATTTTCATTTTTATCATTGAAGTGCTATCTTTTCCTCGCTTCTGTCACCTTCAGGAAACCTGTTACCCAATTCTGGGTGCTCTTTGAGGAAGCAAAGATTAAGTAAGAGGCAGCAACGGGATGTATGACACTGCACTGAGAAACTGCAKCTCTGAGGGGCAGCAGGTTCCGTAAAACCACCCATAGCAGGGGACCATTCCCTGTCTCAAGTTCCTTTCTGGACACTTTCTTCACTCACTCGGTGTTTGCTSTCCTGCAACAGCAAGGAAATGAAGAAGAGGAAGGAAAAGAGGCGATGAGCACACATCTAAGGAGGGAGGGGGCAGATGAAGGTACAGAGGTACCCTGGCAGCTTGTGCAACTGGCCCTGCTCAGCAGTGTCCCAACAGGGACAGTTTTCCTGTTAGACAAGAGCCTTGAGCAGAAAAGGAGAAGTGGGGCCCTTTGGGTTACAGGAAATCAGTAGGGACGGACCAACGCCCTGTCCAGACAGCAGCAGCCCTGCCTTTGCCCTCACCCGACCATGCTGAGCTCTTTATCAGCCACAGAGCCATTCTGGGTGTTGTTCAGCCCCGCTAATGACGGGTCTGTGTCCCAATGAAGCAATCTGCAGAGCCATTCCTGTGTGTGCCTTACCCAGAGCCCTGCGGCCAATTCCACAGACCAGTTCTTCAGCCTCTTCACACTGGTATTTCTGCTAATAAGGCTTTGCAGAAGGAGAGAGGGGCAGAGCCCCCTGTGCAGGGGGTTGTAGGGACAGAAGGAGGTTCTGCCTGTCCAGGGAGGCTGTGGCAGCACAGAGGGTCTGTCCTGCCCAGGGAGAATTCTCTGCCATGCCCAGGGACACTCTGGAGCTGAGCTCTGTGTCTGCACCCCAAGAATCCTGTGGCACTGAATCACCTCCTTCTGTGCACTTCAGAGTAAATGGAAACCCTCCCCTTCTCCAGAGGTTCACAGTTGATTTGTGGTAACAGCTACAACCATACTTTTGACTGGCTAACCAGAGTTGTGTTTTTTTGCCTGAAATGACATGATTTTAATGCACTGTTGTATTTTGCCAAGTGTCTGATCTTTCCAAGCACCCAAAGTAAACAACTATTTTTTCCTGTTGCATCTATCATCACAAAGTTTAAAATGGGCATGGGAACACACCTGGAGAACCACTGCCAAGACAAGAGATGTCAAACCTTCTATTCTCAGTGGCTTCTTGGATATTTTTGTTACTTTATTGTGCTGGCTGTAGTAATGGTTTGAAATTCCTGCTGTATTTGATTGTCAGTGACAGAGCTGATGTTTTAGTTTCTGGGTCTGAAGAACACCCCGGTTTTTACAGACTATGATGTGTTATGTTATGCCTGAGCTCCCTGCTCAGTCTGCAGGAGTTGAAGGGCTGGGGTTTGAAATGAACTTGTTTGCAGCTTGGGTTTCTAATAAAATACATCAGTATTTGAGGCTGCTGAACACCAGCAGCAGTTTTATCCCCCAGTAAAGCCTGGAGAGCTCAGCTCATACTGGGAGGGAGCAGCACCTTGCAGACTCAAACCATTCTATGTGAACATTGCTGAGATTGGTGAATAGCCCTGCCCAGTGGGCACATTTGGGTTATTCCTGTGGATTATAAAAGCACTGAAAATCCCCCAGTGCTCACCTGACCTCAGCTGTGCTCACCGAGCACCAAAGCTGCCCTGACCAACAGGTTCTGTGAGTGTGGGCCCTGTTTTTGCACCAGGGAGAATATGGGGGTTTGAAATGTGTCAGCCCCAACGCTGCCATTCCACTGAGTCAAAGGCCCCAGCTGAGTGGGTGGATTTTTACAGAAGGCATGGCTGATTTTTAGACCATTAGTAATGTAGCTGAGGAAGATAAGGTAATGAACAGTGTGATCCAGTCTCATGCTGCAGAGTGCAGAGAGTTCAGCTGCAAGAGTTAAGAAAGAATTCTTTTTGCTGTCTGTGCCGTTGCACAAGAGCCGAGGTGCCTGAGCGAGGGGACGGATATTGGCCATGATGTGGTTTATTGATGACTGCTATGGAAAATACAGTTCTGTCTATGTTCCAGATCTGTGTAACTGGTTCTGGACAGGCAGCATTGCCCCTCAATTCCTGAATACCCAGCACAGAGCATTAGCAGAGGAGCTGCAGCCTGGGAGTGCCTTGCAAGGGGAGTCTGTTCCATCTCTGTGCCCAGAACGGGCAATATCGACCATGAGCATTGTGCCAAGCTGGTGTRAAACACCTTCAGTGCTTGTAAACACTTCACACCAGGACAAAAGGCCATAAAGAAAAGGATCATTTAATATTTGCATGCACCAGGCTTAAAAGGTTACATTTAAGCCATTACAAGGCTTAAAATAAGGGATTCTTTCCTCGGTGTGGTTTAAATGGATCAGTGTAATCTCTTGAAACAAGTGATCTGAGTTTCTCTGTGGTGGTGGAACTGTTAGCAAAGTACAGAAATGGCCTTTACTTTCTATACAAACCTCAATAGTTTTCTTCTTTCTATGTGCATCTGTGATTGCAGGTAAAAATTATCATGCAGATCTCTGGAGATGCTCTCAGCCAAGAAAAATTGTGTACATTCAGCTCTAATTTCACCTTTCAGAGAAAAGAAAACGTTAGAGATGTTGAGTGAGAGTGCACAGAACTGTCCCTACATTAAATATTTTATGAAAGGCTCCATTGGGGTMYTAATTTATTTTAATATTTGCATGTRGTGCTGTGCAGATCCCAGWCTTCTTCACTGTCCTTGGCTCCACCAAATRCATCAGCTAAAGCTCTATTTACACACAGCATACACACAGGTGCTTATAGACCGCATATACTGTTATAGGACATTTTTTCTTGAAGTTAGATTACAGCACAGTGCAGGTAATTAAACAGTGATCTCTACACAAATTAAAAGGGTTGGTGCGTGCTTTATTTTGGAAGTACAATTACAGTAATTTCAGTGCCTGCTGACTGCATAACAGCACGCTCAGAACCCCAGGCCGATGTGGGGATGTGTGAGTGCTGCTGGCACATGCAAATGTGAGGCTTACTCACCTCCTGCCTTTGAAGTGCCRCCGCTGCAGGATCCCKAGGGAAATGTGCCTGCGCTCCAAGSCTCCTAAATTTTCAACTGGTTTGGGAAACAATGCTTGAAAATTAAAACTCTTCTTCCCATTTCCTGCTAAACACCAGCACATCTGAGCTGAGATGGGRCACACGAGACACAGCTGAATGAACGCATTTCCTTTTTTTAATTCCCGAGCTGTGCTGAGCTGCCCCGGGATGCGGGATGTCCCCTGGCAGGGACAGAACGCGTATTTTGGATTTAACTGCTCCCCACGCTGCTTTCTTTGTGCTAAGGCAAATTCTTGCAAACACACTCACGGTGTATTTTCCCCATGATCAGGCTCCGAGCCAAAGCGGGTGTCCAGGCTCAGGGAGAGGAGCTGGGCAGGATTGCCTGAGCGCTGGCATTGCGGCAAGCAGGGGCAGCACAGGAATTGCCAMATTGCCTCTGTTCGAAAGTCTGAGCTCAAAATCAGCTGGGAAGGCAATGTGATTCCAAGTGACTGCTTACAATGTAGGTCAGGCGAATGCAAAAGTGAAAGCAAATGCACCATGAGATTCCCACGTCTGCAGAGGGAGGGGATGTCAGCCTSTAAGTGCAAAAAGCCCCAGAATTCATGCGTGACTCGTGTTTTCCGGTGAGTGACAAACGCTGCCATGCTGCCCGGATGGGAAGTGACAGAATCCAAGCGCTGGAGTGGATGTGAGAGTGCAAAAAGCCCCAGGAGAGGCGTGTGTTGGTGTTCACAACATCATCCTCCGGCATCCCTCCCGCATCCCGGGATGCAGCCCGGACCGCCAGGC
>NW_026623639.1:633440-641088 GCF_030028575.1 Malurus melanocephalus
CCCCGATAATTCACCCTGCAGGGCCCCCAACTTACTCATGGGTGGGAAACGAGCCATGGGGATTTTCTCCCTGCGCCTCAAAAATGCCTTGTTCATACAGTCATTAATTTATATTAAATCTGCGTRTGAATTTTAAACGGATCTCTGTGATATGGAGACGCCCGTGGGATGTAAGCATTGCAATACAAATTAATGTTTCTTACTTCCAAAGTGGATTCCAAATTTGCATCYGCACAGGGAATTAATTAGGAGTAGCTTTTGCCTCTGCAAAAAAATCCTCTTGAAAYGGTGGGTGTCCCAGAGCACTGCAGTGAGATGGGACTGAGATATTTGAAATGTGTTTCTKGCCTCAGTCATTGCTTTCAGAAAGACAGAATGCTCCCAGCAAAAAGGCTTTCTTCGTATTAAACCAAAGAGATCGATCACCTGGTTTTAAATTTCTTCTAGACAGCATAATGTATTATTAAAAGTTCCCAAGGGAGCATTRAAAGCAATTATTTCTCCAGGTATGGAGATGTGGACGTGTTGCTGTGGGGTAAGGTAAGGTAAGGTGTGTTCTTGCTGCACAGCATCCATGCTGTGGTTTGCTTTGTGTTCTTATTTTCACCCTGTGGTAAATGAAAAGCACCCCCAATATAAAAGAGGAAATATCTCTCTAACTTAAAACATCTTGGAAAGCACCAGGGCAAAACAGTWATATTTTTATTTCTCCTTAATGACTCAAGACTATTTTTAATTCTCACACATATAATGCATGAATGCTGTCACATTGTGACTACAGGAGTGTCTTGTGGAAACGTGTTTCTCCATTTGACCAAAAAGAGCTGTGGAAGGAGGTGATGGATGAAGAGTTCAAACTTCAGYGATGAGGGAGGTCAGCCTGTGAGTAATGATCTGTCACTGGCCTCAGATCATGAGCTGTTTGCATAACTGTGGCTCAGGACAAACCCAGGCTGAAGATGACAGATGATGCCATAGAAGCTTTCCCCGTTGGCTCATTCCAGTCTGATCCAGATCATCTGCACCCCAAGGTCAGTGGCACTCCAGAGCCAGTCACTGGCAGGGCTGACAGGGTTGGTGACCTCCCTCCCACTGCTCTGAAGGATGACAAAAGGGAAGGCAAACAAATGAGAGGAGTTTTGTGCCACTCATGGCCTGCTCTGAAGCTTCAGTAGGGAAGAGAAGGGCTGAGGCCGTGGTGAGTAACCCAGGGCAGTGCTSCTCCTTCTCAGAAAGCACCACCCAGCTGATGGTGCCATGTGATTGCTGTGTGCTCAGATGAGAGCAGGATCACACTCTTCGCAGGATTCAACCACTTCCTAAATTTGTGGTTGGGTGAGCAGAATAGAATCTTGTGTTTGATGGCCTCAGAAAGTGGCTAAAATTAGARATAGAGGTGGATGTGTTTTTCAACCTTTTGAACCGGGTATCTTGTGTGCATTTCCCCACTGTCCTCCTCCTTGCCCTGAACTAGGTCTGTCTGATCCACAGAGAGCAGATGGACCAGGATTCAGAACGTCTTCCTTGTCCTTCCCTCTGCCTCCTCTTTGGTTTGAGATTCAAACAAAAACAGACACTGAGGTTTCACAGACCCAGATAACCCAATTCCCTTCATTAATTATTACCTTATTGCCTGGCTTTCTTCTCTGGAAATGATCACATGGGAGAATCATGGTCATGGGGAAACTGTCTCGAGTCTCTCAGAGGATTCTGGTAAAGTACCCACCCCTCTTCCCTGTGGTCAGGCTTGGGCTACTCCTCTCTGCTGTATTTTCGCAGAAAAAAAAAGGGAAACAGTTAGGTCAGCAGCCCAAAAAATCAGGGAAGGAAAAGGCTGCTGAGCCAAGGCAGGGCCCTGCAGGGAAAGAAAAGGAGAAGGAAGAGCCGCTGCAGCCAGGCTGTGACTCGGGGAGCGCTGCCACAAGGGCATCTGGGTGTCGTGGCTGAAACTGCATTTCAGTGGGTGGGGAAGTTCAGAGTCAGGGGGCTCCCTGTTTGTCCACACTCTGCTTTTGGGAAGGYTCTGTTGAATCATTTTTTCCTGGTGCTCACATCCGCTCCTTCGGCACAGCGCTGACTGTGGGACAGGCACAGCCTCCCTCCTTTCTCCTCTTTCCCATTCACTCATTACCCAAATGTGGCAGCACTGGTGGGTGTCATCTGCTCCTAATCCTCGTGTCTGTGACCTGTTACAGTTCAGCTTGATTCTTTCAGGATGCCCCATGGCATTATTAACTTCTGGCACTCAGGCAAAGCCTTCTCTGTGACACCATGTGAGCAGCCCCTCCTCCTGCCAAGGATGCTGATGGGCTTGGGACTGGGACCGTCTCATCTCATATCTCATATCTCATCCCATCCCATCCTATCCTATCCCATCCCATCCCATCCCATCCCATCCCATCCCATCCCATCCCATCCCATCCCATCTCACTTCTGCAGTGAGCCCCTCTCCAATCTTTGGTCTGAACACCAAAAGATACTTGAGGAGAGGTTTTTCATTCTGCATGCCTATCATTGTCCATCCAAATTTAATCCCTCTCCACCATCCATTTTGTGTTGAAGAGCCCAGTAAATCCAAAACTGCAGTTCTGCTCACTTCTGCTTCTATTTCTGTCAGAATCCACGGGACTCTGAGGGTAAGTACTTCGGAGAAAGGAGATCATTTTAGTCAGTCTTTGTAAATCTCTGAAATCTGTGCTCGTGTCAGGACCCAAAAGGGAAGAAAGTTTCCCTTGGATGGGGCCTTTGCTGAAAGAATATAACCTGTCTCTTACCTCTGTGACCTCATATTCCAGGGAGCTGCAGTYTGGAAGCAAACAGCAGCACTAAAAATAAACATGTTTTGCCCTCATCTCCATGCTGTTGGTATAAAAGGATGGAGTGGGTGGACTSACTCTTCTGTGCCCCTTTTCCTTTCGGTTCTTTTTTTGTTTAACTCAAGAATGTGTAGTTGTCACATCCACAAGGCCTGACCCAGCCCAAGGCCTTTTCCCTTCTTTCTTTGTTCTCAAGCAGGACCATTCTCTCCCACTTTCAGGCAGTGTTTACTTCAGGCATTAGGATGCAGAGTGAGGGGTTGCTGACCTGATTTATCACTGCAGTTTCTTTCCAGTTGTTCCCCCTCTGGAACAYCAGTACAAATCTCCCCCATTCTCCTCCCTCCTGCCTTATCAGAAGCTCAGCCCAAGCCCCGTAAGGGCTGCCTGCCAACACATAACTCTGTTCTAGCATGGATGAAACTCTGGATAGTGCCCTTTTAAACTTGTTTTTCAGGTAGTTCCTACCCTTTGAACACTGTCATTTTTCAGACTGTCATTCACACAGACCTTATGGGTAGCTTGATTATGGATTGTTCYAGGGAATGTTTTCTCAGGATGTTCCTCTAGGAGCTTGGGGAGGGGGAGAAAACAGTGACAGCTAATGAATGGTTTAATAGCAGTGACTGTGGTTTACATTTACACACTTGCACTTGGTCCAAACAGCTGAAAGTGCTTTATGAAAGATGATATTCCCCCATTTTGTAGAAAGAGAAACTGAGGCACAGTGCAGCTCAGTTATTGTCCAGAATCRTTTGCTGCTGGGAATAGAAAACACATTTCAGGCTCATGTGGGAACCGTTAGAGAATGCTTATCCTAAAGGAAACTCATTCCTGTCTGGAATATTACTGAATTTTGAGAACTTAGGAACAGATGAGTTCTTTAAATTGAGCAAGGAGTTCTTGGTTCTCCCTCCAGCTCTCTGCAGTATGTGGTGTTTTGCTTAAATACAGCGGGAACATTAACTGGAACATAGCTCTGCATTTCCTCCTTTTCTCTTCTCTTTCAAAGTCCATCAAATGGGTCAGATTTGTCTGAGGGGTGCAGATGAGGGGTCCAGCTGCTCTGCCCTTTCATTTTGGTGGTTGTGAACGCTGATTTCCCGTGGGGTTTGTGCTCAAATCGCGCTCGGGATGCGCAAACCCCGCCCAACCCCGCAGCGCCTCCAGGAATCCGCGGCTGCTCCGAGCCTGGCCTGGTAAAACCGCGCTCAAATCAGCCCCGAGAGCCGCCAGAGCACAGAGATAGTCCCAGGCTGGCGGTTCAGCTTTGGCCTCATTGGTTTTGTTTGCTGAGGGATGAGCACTTTGTCCCCTGTGCAGAGCTGAGCGCTTCAAACAGAGAATCCACTCTCCAGGAGCTGATTGCACCACAGGTCCTGGAAAGGCACTGACATTAACGGGCATTTGGAAAGAAAGGTTCAGGAGGTTAATTCKGAGCTGTTTGCGATTTTTTTCTGTAATCCATAGGATTCTTAGGGCTGTCCTCTGCAGGGTCAGGGGYTGGACTYTGATGTTCCTTGTGGGTCTCTTCCAGCTCAGGATATTCCATAATTCTGTGTCTGTCCCAGTGGAAATAACTCCAAAAACCCCCTGACTGGGTCTGTGTTTGCACAGCAGCTGCTTTGTGTGGTGTTTGGAGGTCTGTCTGTCACAATACCACACTGTAAATGCAGTGTGTAAATGGAGATCATCCTAAAAGCACCACACAATAGGATACAAATTAGTTTGGCTCTATAAAATTTGTTTTRGGGTTTGGATATTTTGGGGGGTTTTGCCCTAAAATGATTTTCTTTTATTATTGAATGTTTCTCTTGTTTTTCTTCCATCCAGGCCCTCCTTCCASTGTCAATAAAAGAGCAGAGTAGGGTTGGCAGCTCCTGCACTCCCTGGGAGGGTGTGCCTGTCACCCCTCTGCAAYGGGGACTTTTATCTCCCTACACACCAATGTATGGCACAAGATCATCCTTCAAATGTCACATGAGATTCTGGGAATGCTCTCCCTGGTCCCAGAACACTTGCAGAGCTGTTTATCCAAGCTCTCTCATGGTWCGCCAAGCCACCAGGTGTTCTGTGTGCCTGGGGCCCCGCGTGTTCTGGAAGGGTTCCCTGTTTTTTGTTTGTAGGGAGTTCTCCTGCTCTGCAGAGTGGGTTCAGTGAGCCTCTCCCAGTGCTCTCTGCAGATTCCTATTGATTGAGAGAGCCTTTCCCACAATCACCCATGGGAGGATTGCTTTGGCCACATTTCAGTGTCCAATTCCAGCCAAGACCTGCAGCAGGAGTGGGACAGGACTGTGCAATGGCTCTTTAAGCTGTGTCTGCCTTGATCCTCCTAAATACCCCCTGTGGGCATTTCTGTACAGCCCATTCCTCCCCAGGCACGTGGGGCCTTGGCTGGGCATTTCTAAACATGTTTCTGTTTTGTGTTATGCAGCAGCCACCATGTTGTGGTTRTTACAGGGAAAACAGAGTGAAAATCCAAAGCTTCGTGTTATACAGAAGGTCAAACAAGGTGTCCATCACATCAGGAAATTATAAATAGAAACTACAAAAACCAGCAGAGGAGAGGTGGTCATCTGAAACTGCCCAGTTTGGGAACTAAAGGGTAGCTTCCCCATATGGAGAGAGAGAAATTTAATTTGAATTGCCCTCTGGAAGAAAATTCCTTGACTTTTTCCCGTAAGTTCTGGTAGGGTCTGGATTGGTGCACACAGGATCCATCAGCACTTGGCCCCAAAGAAAACAGATCCCAAAGAAAAGAGATCCCAAAGGAAACAAATCCCAGAGGAAACAGATCCCAAAGAAAAGAGATCCCAAAGGAAACAGATCCCAAAGAAAACAGATCCCAAAGGAAACAGATCCCAAGGAAACAGATCCCAAAGGAAACAGATCCCAAAGAAAACAGATCCCAAGGAAACAAATCCCAAAGAAAACAGATCCCAAAGAAAACAGATCCCAAAGGAAACAGATCCCAAAGGAAACAGATCCCAAAGAAAACAAATCCCAAAGGAAACAGATCCCAAAGAAAACAGATCCCAAAGGAAACAGATCCCAAAGGAAACAGATTCCAAAGGAAACAGATCTCAAAGGAAACAAATCCCAAAGGAAACAGATCCCAAAGGAAACAGATCCCAGAGGAAACAGATCCCAAAGGAAACAGCTCCCACACTCTGTCCTGCTCTTACGGTTCTCAGGCCAAATTGTACCAGGGAGAAACCACCAGAATTATGAGGCCGGGAAGAGCAAATTACACCTCTTAGGGTACCACATMATCACCCTCATTTTTGTCCTTCAGAAGCACAATTATGTGTTTAATTGTTTTGTCATCACAAATAATAGTCCCGAGCTGCTCTGTGGCACCTTTGCTGTTGGTGGTTTTGGTGGCAGTGCCCTGCGTGCTCCCTGTATTTACACACAAGCCTGGCTTGTGCTTTTGCAGAGATTACTCTCCCTTTCCAAACAGAAAGCAGTGACTGGACCAAGCCCAAGCATTGTTTAAAAGCAGCCTGTGACTCTGTGGTTTGTTTTCTTGTTTTGTCTGTAAAGGTCAGAGACATCGTGATTTTTTTTTTTTTTTTTTTTTTTTTTTTTTAGGTAAAAGTTCTTTCTTTCAGATCTTTCACTAGGCTGAGCTGGAGGGGAAGTGAAAAAATAATCTTGTTCAAAAGCATGATATTTCTTTGGTGATTTCTCTCATCAAATCCATGCCTGAAGTGGAAGCTGATCGTGTCTCCCTGTGAGGCCACATTCCCTTCCATAATAACCCAATGGAACACCCTGCATTTGAGTTTAAATCTAATAAAAACACCTGGTTCTGAYGGGATTTTCCAGATGTGCCACATTGCTGTAAATCTCAGCGAGGCATGTTTCCTACAAGCACGTTTCCAGCCCTGGACCCTGCCTTATCAGGGCTGTCAGAGGGCGGGCAGGAGGATTTGGCGTGCACAGCCTGGGAGTTGCTGTGCTTTGCACGGGATTTGCTCTGAGCAGCCTCCCTCGGGTACCTGCAAAAGGGACAACAGAGGAAAAAATGCTTCCCCCACTTCTCTGGGGTGAAAGAGCCCTTCAGTGGATCATTCTTAGCTGGTGTTCAAGGCCAGTGTGAAATTTTCAGTAAGGGWTTGCTCGTTGTAGGCAAGCAAATCTAAGTGCCAGGGATATTTTCTGCAGGCTCTGATAGTTGTGTGAGGTCTGGGCTTTGCTTGGAAATGCTGTAGATATTGTACATACACACTGGTACAAACAGGCTTAAGAACTAACTCCCCACTTTTTACAACTTTCTGCGTGCTCAGTAATGGCTAAATGATGCAGACATTCAAAATAAGAGTGMAATTGTTGTTGGACATTCTTCTGAATATGTCAGGTTTTAAAAAATTAAGTATTCAGAGGTGAAGAAATGGTGTCAGTGAATGGTTTGTATTGGGAAAAAACTACTAAGATATGCTTTTGAAAGAAAACTTTTAATTGACCCATCCCAATTTCTTTTAGCCCATTCCAATGATCATTTTTTAATTTCAAAGTAGATACCAGGGAAGTTTTTGAAGTCTCAAAAATCTTCACGGGAAGGGAAAATTGTTTCCTGTTGATCTCAGCTTAGATGCTTGGGGGAGTATGACATTTTCTGCAAAATTAACAGAAACCAGGTAGGATTTTCACTGCACTGCCTGCCAGGCAGGTTTGAGAACCTGCTTGATTTCCTTCCAGCTCACCCGCCCAGCTCCAGGGATCCAGACACAGGGAGTGGGAACCAGAGAGGCATCCAGAGAGCTCTGGGTGTCCCTGTGCTCTGCTGGAGCTCTCAGGGGGTGGCTGCTCTGGCCCTAAACTGGGCT
>NW_026623639.1:641640-644041 GCF_030028575.1 Malurus melanocephalus
TCCTGACCCTGCTCACTCCGCTGCTTTGTCTCGGTGCTCCRGGGGCTCCGATCACCCGGGGCTGCTCCCATCTCTGTCTCCTCCAAGGAGCAGCAGCTCCTGCACCTCAGGACCAGCAGCTTTTCCCCTGCAGGGCAGGTATGCAGACTCTCCAGCTGCCCCCTGTCCTCCTCGGCTGCGAGTCAAACAATCCATTTTTTTCTCAGGAATGTGAATTTGGCCACTAATTCACAGCAATTTCACTGAAGTAACTTGCGAAATTGAAATGGCGCCAGTGAGGAATATTCTTTAGGGTGTATCTAGGAGTGTTCTGTGAGAAATATTAATCCTTTGGAAGCTATAGATGAGTTGCATCCTGGATCACTCTGGGAACTGAATCTTCCCATCCTTGAACAACTTCCGCCCTAAGCAAGAGCATTGAGCCAAAGCTGCTGGGGTCACACTCACAATACTCAAACCACATTTGCTGGTCTGTGTGGAATTCATCACCATCAGTAAAAACTGTGAAGATAAAGAAATCGGGTTCTAGGTTTCTGGATGTAAATGTTTGGCTTCAGAGCTGGAATTTTAATTTTGAGAAAGTTATCAGACAAAGAGCTGGAGGTTTGTGAGAGCCCTGTGGCAGAGGCTGKGCCGTGGTCCCTCCTGTCTGGGTGCTCAGGAGCTCCTTTGGTCCATCAGTTCTGGAGCTGAAGGGTGAAGCCTGGAGATAAAATGTCCATATGGCTGCACTGGTAAATCATATGGACCGTGTGGAATATGGCTTTTGTTCAAAAGGTTCACAACATTAACCCTCACAGAGCTCTTGGGCACTGSGACATGAGTGCTTTAGCCTTTACTAAACAAATACTTTTAATGATTTGAGTCTTAACAGGAAAGTCCAGTGGGGGCTGTTGAACTCTGGAATTCGCTGCAGGGGGGCACTGGAGAGATTAGAGGCCATGGCTAATCAAAGAAAATCTGCTTTACATTGTAGTGCTGCTTGCACAGCTCCAATCCATATCTGTGAGTCCCTTTTGCCTTAGAGGGAGCTCTCTGTGTGGACTGACCCTTTCTGTGCTGAGCTTTCCTGTAACATCTCCCAGGACAGCCTCAGTTTCTCAGGCACTGGATTTGTGGCAGTTTTTGTAGGACACTTCTCCTTCTCTTGCTCCTTTTTGGATCAGCACACCTTTTTCCATGGTTTTGGGATAAACTGARCTGTCAGCTAAAAGGAATTCTGGTTGAGTGTGCAGCTGCACCAGAGCTGTGCCAGCAGCACGGGGAGTGTGGAGGGTGGTGCTGCCCCAGCTGCTGAGGGTAAAACCACCCTGGTTAAACCAAAATGTGCCACGATGGCACCAAAGCACCAACAGCCCTGCAGTGCCCACCCTCCTGTGTTAGACAGGGACTGGAAGAGAAACACAGAGCTTCACAGGCTGGGAATCAGGAGCTCTTCAACCCAGGAGGGGCAGAGATTTCAAATGAAAACCTGCAGCTGAAATGAAAACCTGCAGCTGAAATGAAAACCTGCAGCTGAAGTGTGGGTGCTGTTCCAAGGTTTATTCCAGCCCACACGGCTGCACTCTGGGCCTTGGAGGATTTGGGGCTGTGCGTGGTCCCAGCGGGTCCCACTCTGGAAATTTCAAACCCTGCTTGTTCCCACATCGCTGCCAGAGCTGGTGAGGCTGGAACTCAGCTGGCAGGCTTTGTGGCATTGCTGCACATCAGCTCTGGGCAAAGCTTCACTTTAATCTGTGTTAGTTGGAGGCAAACTGGCTGCTTTGTCCTAAAGAGATGAGACAAACGCAGGCTGCTGTGCTAATTCATCCTCCCTCCAAGCACTGTGGAGCAATAACTCTCAGAAACATGGTGGAAAGATGTGGCCAGTGTGAGGAAACAGCTCAAACAGCTTCCTCAGTTTCTGCAGTGCTTCTCTGAGCATGTTCATAAACAGGTTTGAAAACACTGAGCTGTGATCCCTGAACTCCTCCTCACTCCTGGGTAACATTCACCCTGCCCAAGCACCAGAGCACAGCCACACACACCAAACTGTCCTCTGGCAGCATCCACATCCCAGTAGGAACACGTCTTTTAAAAGGCAGCATTTTGCAGTTTCATACTTCAACTATCAACTAAACTCCTTATCAGTGTGATTCTATCAACAGGAAACTGGTAAGAAAAAAAAAAAAAAGATGTACTCAGCCCATAGCCCACGATGTTATCTAATCTCTGTCCAATCTGCTTTCTGCTTGGGGACACATGCACCAGGCTGCAGCAACCGTGTGTCACAAGGTCAGGGAATGCAGACAGGGGACAGCAGTGCAAATAACCAGCTGCGACTCAAAAATCCAAAGTTGAAGCAGATTTTTAAAGCTGCTTAGTAATCAAAATATCTCACTGTGCAAATCAGCCTTTTTCT
>NW_026623639.1:644321-653661 GCF_030028575.1 Malurus melanocephalus
TGTACTCTGCAGGAACAAAGTGGTTTCACTTACCACAAAAGAGACATTTTCTGAGTGTAAAAGTCAATTCCTGAAGTGTTCAGCTGTTGCAATTGTGTGGGGATATCAGACTAAGGTAAAAGCTGTTATAAAAAATAAACATATAAAATGAWGTCTAGATTTACAGTTGCTATAGATGGGTCATTGTTGGCATTTGCAGTTCCAGCAGTCTGCCCTTGGCACCTGAAGGATGCTCCAGAAACACTTTATTATTCTACACACTAGAAAATACTCAGACTCTCTCTGGAGCTTCTTTTCGGTTGAGGTGGTGTCACAGGGACAGAATTCAGCTGCAATGACTGGAACAAGGCCCTTGGTCAGATGCAGCCCTGGCTAAAATCAAACTCAGACAGCAGATCATGTCCCTGGCCTGCCCTGCAGAAAGGGGAGAGGTAAAAATAACAAAACACTCASCAAGGCACCTCTGCCCAGCTGGAGCAGTGGCACTGCAATCTTGTTATCCCTTCCCACTGACCCCAGGGTTGCCTAAAACCTCTGCAATCCGATTATTGGTGTTAATCTGTTGGTGTTATTGCACTAAGCACATTATTGAAGGGCTGGACAGGTATGGTGAGCTGGAATTTGTGYGAGGCTGGAGAATTAAATGGATTAATGAAAGTGTGCATGTCAACATCCATTTACCAGGACAGTGAGGAGCAAGATGTGGCAAGGCTGAGAATGAGAATTCAGAATTAGACAGATTCTTAGCACTTTCATAGACCATGGATTTAACTAATTCCCAGTTCTGGCACCCTTTTCTTGGAATTTGGTAGGGTAACAAAAGAGTCTAAGGCCAAATGTACTCAAGTGTGAATACAGGAAGTGACAATAGGTCTTCAGTGTGTAAAGACCTAGAATGTTTTTATTCAGAAAAAGTAATAACTGAAAAAATTTCCTTAGGTGATCTAGGAGTTTAGCAGAATTCAGRAGGAAAACTTGTTATTGCCAAAGCAGCAATCACACTCTGAAGGACTTTACACCCCTGCTCTCCTCTCCCTGGAAAGATTGATATTATTTCTTCTTTTCTGGCTAAGGCACTTCTTGGTATCCYATTTCTAAGCAATTGGTTATTTCAGTAAATGATGCCATTAAGGTCTGTTTCAGAAGGAGAGCTCTGACTTAGGTTTTGCAATCCCTGAACCCTGTGAAAACTGTCTGGTTGTGTGTCAGACAGTTCAACCTGTGTTCTGTGTCACCTCCTGGGCTCATTTCCCTTCCAGTGGTCACGGCCGTGGTTGGTTTGTGTCTCTAACTGAGCCATGGGAAACAGATCTTCCTAGCAATGTGCTACCAGAAAAATCCCTACAACTATTTCATGGCTTTTTCTTCCCACTCAGTGTTATGAAACGTTCATGCTAGGTTACTGAACAGCAGCAATGCTGCTCTCTGATGATGTGTGCACCCAGGCTGACAATACACTTGTCACAGCAGGGGCAGGTGTGTGACAGGGGCACAAAGATCMCCCTCTGCTCTGGGGACACAGGGCTGGCACCTCACTCTGCTGCTTCTGCACTCAGCTTTAGCTGAAGAAACACCTGGGAAACCTGAAGAGGGGAAAAAGGGATTTAAAAAGCAATTATCTGTATCACTTTACAGCTAAAGTGAGGTAACTCTTACTACACTCCTTTAAGGTACCTTTATCATTGTAACTTCTTGTGGCACGTTAATTTAGGCCTGGTCTTTGCAAAGCACCTGCTCTAATTCAGTGATGTTTATGGGTTTGGAATGGGGTCTTYTTGTAGGGACAGCTGTATGTGTGAAAATCCAGAGAGACATGGTTGTATTAAAATAACTCGCATGTATTTCCTTGCTCTTGTTTCTGCTCCTCCTCCTTGGGTAGGCTCCCAGCAGGGATGGATTCCCAGCACAATCTGTTTCACTGTTCTTGAGAGTCTGCAGAGTCCAGGCTGGCCCTGGGAAGCTTCCATTTCCCAGAGCATCCTCAGAGGTTCAGGGGCAGCTGAGGGGAAGGGAAACTTGGAGAATATCAGGTCAAATTCCAGGTTAAAATAATTCTTCCTGAAGTYTGTGCTGGCTGAGGGAGATCCATCTCTGGGAATTCTGAGCTGTGCTGTACCCAGAGTCCGTGTCAGGACTGAAACACGGAGYTGCTCAGAGCAGCCCCTGGGCAGGGATGTGCCAGGGTGGTCAAGCCTCAGCAAAAAGCAGTGATTTTATAAACCAAGCACCCTGTCCCCTGCACTGGAGAGGGTGTTTGTCAAAGGAATGTGCCAGAAACCCACAAGAGATGAAGGGACRTGCAGAGCCGCCTCCACCCTCCCTRTTCCTCACACTGCAAAAACAAACAAACAAGACAGGACTGGCTTGGTCAAGATGGGTTTAGAGACTGACTGCTGCATCTGTCTGTATTGTGCTTTATTTTCTGTAAGTGCACAGAGCTGCTTCCTACCTCAGGGTAGATCTAATGGTTTGGGCCTTTTTGTGCCATGGCTGGGCTTCCTTGGCAGCAGCATTTCTCCCTTGGTTTCCCAACTATAAAATTAATCGAATCCTCAAAAACAAGTGATTTGCCAAGGACTGTGTAGTAACTCTGATCAGTGTTTAATTGGCTTTAGATTCCAGACAATGTGTAACAAATTAGCTCCAGTCTAAGGAATCCATCTGTCTGCAGGCAAATTAAAAAACTGTGCACACAGTTCCTAATGACCCRGCAGTGATGTGGTGTCTCCCTTGTGTCATTCAGGTGCAAATATTGTGCTTCACTTGTGACTTCATCATTAGAACAAGTCAGAATAATCCTCAAACAAATTCAAAATAATTTTAACTATTGTTTGACTAGTTATTTGAATGGTGCCTGATTCTTGTGGGGAGAAATAGAAAGTTAAAAGTGCATGCATGTGTACAGAATACTTATTGCACAACTTTTGCATGCACAATTACCCTGATGGCAAATGCAATTACACCCTGAGCACCTCCAGCTGCATGCACACATTGGCAAGCGCTCAGCTCTGGGTTTTTATGTAGTCCAGTGAATTTATYTGG
The DNA here is from genome assembly GCF_030028575.1 of Malurus melanocephalus. Lineage (NCBI taxonomy): Eukaryota > Metazoa > Chordata > Aves > Passeriformes > Maluridae > Malurus > Malurus melanocephalus. The sequence continues at coordinate 647,364 of NW_026623639.1, forward strand.
CATGAGAAGATCCCAGGAATGAAATCTCAGCCTATGGATACAAGCAGCTAACATTTCTGTAAGATATGGCCAATCCTAGCTTCCCTCAGCAGTGAGCACTGAATTCCATCCCCATTTTCTGGTGAATTTTGAGCTCCATGGGATGCTCCTGTGTCCCTGTGGAGCACACAGCACTGCTCTCTTGAGTGACTCCAACACGAGTTCCTGCTCAGGGCTGTGTCCTTCATGGACAGCAAAGCCCTGGATCTGTTTGGATCTTTGGTRAAWGCTCTGGGAGGGTCTCTGGTGTTTKCATGCTGCTCCWTGGGAGAGMAATRAAATTGTTTTGCTGGCTTACACAGTGGATCTGATGGTTCTGTCATTATGAAAGATTTGTAGTTAATCTGAGCTTAATTTACTTCAGTGCAAGAGAAAGGAGAATGCAGGCTGTTGCTGCTCAGAGAAGTGAGCAAGCTGGGCACTGTTTGACTCCATCTTAGCCTGGTTGCTTTTTCTCAGCCCTCTTGTTAAGCATCTACTTCTTGAGTGTCTTCTGTCAGTAAATAAATTCTGTTTTCAACAGGTGAAAAGAACGTGACTGAGAGGATTCTTCACACAAGGATCCGGAGGAAAGGAAGATGTCCCATTTGTGTCGTGACCTTAGGCAGCCTGTCCTGGTGATGGGCTTGTTAAGGGAAAGAGGAAGGAAATTGCAGGGTCACAGCCACCCTCCCGTGTCAGACTGGTGAGTTCCCATGTGGTGGAAGAGCATCTGGTGGTTACACAACGTTCCCCAGCCCCGTGTGCCCTGCTGAGAGCTCTGCTGTAGGATTTTGCTGTGGGATTCCTGCTGCAGTCTCACTGCATGGGCCTTCCCTGCTCATTCCCTGCTCTTTGTGCACCAGAAAAGCACAAACATCACATTAAACACCTGCCCAGCTGAGGAGCGGTGGGAACTGGAGATTCTGGCTGTGCACGCAGCAAACCCAGGTGTGCAGGGAGGTGACACTGGCCCTGTCCTTAGGGAAAGGTTTGTCACTTGTCTTTCCTCACGKTGAGTCACAGAGCTGACAGCAGCAAAACAGCCACAGCATGTGGGAACACAAAATGTTGTTTAAGAGGCCAACAGCAGACAATCCTGAATTTASCTGTGGTTCCCTGAGGCTGGCAATATCGAGGGGGAAAAATGACTATTTTTAATGCTCTTCCAGCTCAGCATTATAAATCTGCAACTGCTCTGGTTTAGTTACAGCACAAGTAGAAAGATGTTTTTCTCTTGTTGCTGTCCCAAGGAATTCTCTCTCAGATCTAAATGTCATGGTCTGTCTTTTGTTTCTTCCTTGAAATGTGCCCTTATCTCCAGATCTGCATGGGAAGTGTTTTGCCATCCTGACAAGCTTCTCAGAAACTGGAGAAGGTTCCTGTATTCACGCTGAGCTGGAACTCCCATCTTCTCTTGTTGTGCTCTGCACAGCACCCAAGGCAGGCCCTGTGCCATGAGAGGAGCAGCCTGGTGGCTCTGGGAGCCTTTTGGGACAGGGATGTGCCTGATCTTGGTTCTCCCTTACCCCTCACAAATGCCATTCATGGCTGCTCTTCCTAATCCATCTGGCAGCTGGGGAACCTTTCTCCACCACCACTTCTGTAAAAATATRWACTAAAATGTAGCTCAATAGAGACYTCCTCCCTCTGTTCAAACATCCTTTCCACTGAAGAATCCCAAATAGCTGTAGATGAAAAGCTGCAGACAAAACAGGCATGGGGGGAAGGCTTTCCTGTCCCATTCTGGGCTGGTTTTTGGCTGTGCAAGGAGAGCAGCAGCCACACTGAGGTGGGCAGTGCTGATTGCCAGGTGAAATTCTCCATTTTTCTCCCATCTGTTTTGTTTCCTATCCAATCCCAGTGCTGTAGCTCTTCTGGGCAGGAGTGATGAGTTGTAACCCTGACCAGGCTGCACAGAGTCCCTGCAGGAATCCCAGTCCAGCTGGGCCAGAGCTCCCAGTTCATCACTGGGCGAGTGTTACTGGCAGGTAATGGTTGAGCTGTGCTGAGGTAACATACACAGAGGATTTGTTTACAACATGAACAACAAAGTCTTTGCTTGTCCTTTTAGTCAAAGAAGAGGCACTATGTAAATGGGATCATTTACCACTATTTAACTACATATCAGTTTTCACCTTCAAAGGCTGTCCAAGYGGTTTATTTACCATAAATTTAACCTTGGACTAAAGCTGAGATGCTTAGATACACCAGTGATAGGGACCTTAGAAATGCTAAGGCAGAGATAAAGAGAGCACCATCAGATTGAGGGAAATGAGAGCTGTCTGGCCCCTTCACAAATAGTGAGGATAAACAATAGGGATCTTTGTGCCTGGGCTGTAGGCGTGTTGTCAAGGTAAATGAGACCTGGCACAGGGCCCTATTGTCTCCTTTCCCACAACTCATTAAGATTTACTTGTTTTATCATCAATGGGTATAATAACCAGAGCTCTGATTATGCCACCAAGACATCCCAATGCCAATGATTCATCAGAAGGGATTGCATTAATCATCAGAGGGGCTTCTCAAAGGTGTCCTCCTTGTCTGCAGGGAGGCAGGAGCAGCATCCCAGAGTGGCAGCTCTGCAGGGAGCACCGGGCTCATTCTGCACTCTCTGTGAAGCCTTTTTTTCCCTTTATTCAGCCCTCAGCCCTGAACTCTGAGCAGTGCCACCCTTCCCTGGTGAGCAGCAGCAGCAGAACCCCACACAGCAGGAGCTGCAATAGGGCTGGAGGCTGCTCTGCCTCGCAGGCTTTGCCAGAAATGATTGCAGCACAGAATGAATCAGCTGGATTATGCTTACCTGGAACAGGTCTGCCAAAAACTCTGACCTGATTTCCTCTCCCCCCACTCTCATTTCACTGAGGAGCCAAATGGGCTCTGGGTGCAATACAGTGCCACTAGCTAAGTTGCCAACCCACAATATTTTGCAATAATACACTTTTGTCTTTCAGTGGCAGCTCTTATTATCAAACAGGTCGGAGTTATTGTTACAGACCTCAGTGCAGCAGATAAGTGCTGCTCCCCGAGCTGCAGAGGACCAAATGAGATACTGAAAGATGAACAAGATCTCAGAGTAACTCAGTAGTAAAAGTGAGACCATGCTGGGCTGCTCTGCCACCTGAGCTATTTATGAACATCCACCCAGTAATTCCCAGGTGCAATGTGAGTACATGAGATCTCAACTCTCATTCTGTTTGCTGCTGCACAGCTCAGTTGTGAAGGAGGCAGGGAATGAAAGAGGGGTTGTTCCTGTGCACCCATCACTTCAGCTCCCAGGATATCCCAAAATGTGAGTGGGTGACTCCTCCAGACCCCTCCAGACAGCTGGGAGGATGCTGTGAATGGAACACACCTTTGCTGGAATTCCTGTGCATCCCCTCATGAACCTCAGACATTTTACAAACCTCAGCCCCCTCAAGTCAAAAGCAGAGTGGGGCATTTCAGTGGGACCTGTTTTGTGAGGGATTTTCCAGTCTGCTGGCTCCTGGAGGTTTTGCAATCTCCCTGCTCTTTTCACTGTCTCCTCATCCCCTGACTGTGAATGTGAACACATCACAAGAGTTCTGCACAGTCACACCACGCTCTGCTGAGTCCATCAGGCTGCCATGCCAGGGTGGTTCAGTTCTCCTCTTTGGCAGGATGATAACAGTAAAATATGATAACAGTAAAATAGCAAAGAAATGAGGGACAGGCAGTGACAGTGAGGGTTGGAGCAGCCTTGGGATGCAGAGAGCCTGCTCACAGCCTGTCCCCGGCCATCTCTGCTCACACCCCGAATCCTGTGAGCCCAGCAAAGGTTGCAGGGTTCAGCAGAGCCACACGAGGCAGCTCCACRAGTGGAGTGAGATAAAATATGCGGAAAGTGTGGTGAAGCAACAGAGCAGGACAGGGGCAGGCAGGGCAGGATGAGGTCACCTCTGTGCCCCTCTGCCATGCTCTGCCCATGGGGTTAGAGCTGCTCCTAACTGGCCTTGTTAGGACTGGCCCTTTGATCAGGCCCTGTGCCTCAGACTCGTGCTTTTTATGCTCTCCTAGCTGTACTTTGAATTCTTCCCTGGAAACTACTGGGCCCTCTGAAAACTCCCAGCCACCTCTGGGAGCTGAGGAAGGTCCTGGCTGGCAAAATGAGACAGAAATCAATTGACTCTTTCAGAGTGGCACCTGCTGATGCCARCAATGATTTGGTTTGTTGGTCTGTATGGACTTGATGTAACTCCTGCTAAAGTGGAGGAGTGAATGCAGAGCCTGTCCTGACAGCCAGCCTTATCACCATCAGCAGGGATGGGGCTCACTGCACCTCCTGTCTGCTGCCAAGGATTGATTGTGTTCAAGTTAATGCCTGAGTTAAGATTAAGCTCTGCCTGATTGACAACTATGGAAGCTGTCTCCATCCATCCCAGCTCTCTGTGTCCATCCCAGCTCTGTCCCCATCCCAGCTCTCTCTGTCCATCCCAGCTCTGTCCCCATCCCAACTCTCTCTGTCCATCCCAGCTCTCTCTGTCCATCCATCCCAGCTCTGTCTGTCCATCCCAGCTCTGTCTGTCCATCCCAGCTCTCTGTGTCCATCCCAGCTCTCTCTGCCCATCCCAGCTCTGTCCCCATCCCAGCTCTCTCTGTCCATCCCAGCTCTCTCTGTCCATCCCACCTCTCTCCATCCATCCCAGCAGCTCACACACTGCTGTCCCAGGGTCAGTGCATGGCAGAGCACACCCAGTTAAATCCCAGTGCTCCCAGTCCCAGCCCTGTGGCAGTGCCAGCCCCATCCCTTGTCCCCAGCTGAGGGGACCGTGCTCTATCTGCCTCTGCTGTGGCTCTTTCCCTTCCCAGCCTCTCTGGAGAGCCTTTGAGAGGGGAAATGCTGGGAAATTGCTGTGCCCTGCCCTCTCTCCTGAGGATCCAGCTCACAATGTCCAGCCTGTTTGAAGGCTGAGCTCTTCAGACCAAGAACGTGTATTATCTAGTTTGTGTTTTATGGCAGTATATGAATGTTTTGTTATAGTAACAACAACAACAATAATAATTAGGGCTGTGAGAGCCCTGCAGGGCTGGAAAGGAGCCGAGCCCTGCAGGTTCTCTCGGATGTTCAAGTTTGACGAGGTTGAAGCATCCAGACCAACCCCCACGGTGGTGCCCTCTCTCACCCTCCCATCAGAGCAGGAAATCTGCTCCATCCTCCCCTGGCAGTGGGAACTGGGATACCCTGGGGCTTCTCCAGGGAGGAACCACAGTTCCTGAGAGGATGTGAGTGAAACTCACTGAAATCCCATGATGTGGGATGAGGGTCGTGAATCATCCCATCCTCAGCCAGCGCCAGGGCTGAGTGAGTCTGAGAGCCCAGAGCCATCCTGGGACAGGAATTGCCACACTGTCCCTCCCCCAGGGCTGAACAGGGATCTCCAGGTGAAGGTCCCCTCTGTGTCCCTCTGTGTCCCTCTGTGTCCCCTCTGTGTCCCTCTGAAAACACCACAAAGGCACTGAAATGCTGTGTTGGGTGTGCATAGGGGACAGGAGCCATCCTCTTCCAGACCTCAGTCCTTTGTTCCAATCTGCTGTGTGTGGGTGACAGCAGGAGCTGGAGCTGATACTGAAAGGTGAAAATGTTTTCAGATCTCCACACAGAAAACCTGTAAGCCTGGAAGGTCAGATGTTACTGATGCTCCAAAAGCTCTGGTTGTGTTTAAATCCTGCAGTGAACTGAGGCCCGAAATGCATTTGTCCCTGTGTGGGATGAGGGTCCAGGCACCCCTGAGCTCTCCTGAGCACTAATCCCAATTCCCACAGTGTTGCCTCAGCTAATCGCTGCCTCAGTTTTCCTCACTTGTAAAATGTGGGGGTAATAACTGAGCATAGCTCAGAGAGGGCTGYGAGGATTCATTAATTAAACGATGTTCGGGAAGTGCTTTGAAGATGAAAAGCCCTCTATAAATGCTGGGTGTTACTGGTGCTTAGTGAGTACCTTCAGAGCCACAAGCAGGGTGTGCCTGCAGGAAGCAGAGCCATAGGCTGAGGCTTATGGTAAGAGCCTTCAAAAATAAATCTGATCAGTAATGCTCTGGGGAGGTCAGCTTCACTCTCCTCCTCCTCGGGGTGAGCCCACCTCAAAGGAATGAGGGATTTTCTTTGCCTCCTCCACTTCTGGAAAACCAAAAGAGGTTTGGGAGTGCTGAGGAGAGAATTGTAGCTGGAATTGTGGTGGTGATGATGGGAGTTGAGCCATCACAGCTGGCTCTGAACTGAACAGAGCCCAAGAGAGAGGCACCAGCACCCAGGGCAGTGC
>NW_026623639.1:654329-660905 GCF_030028575.1 Malurus melanocephalus
GAGCAGTGCCCAGTGCTGCCATGGCACAGGGGATGAGCAGTGCCCAGTGCTGCCAGGGCACAGAGGAGAGCAGTGCCCAGTGCTGCCAGGGCACAGAGGATGAGCAGTGCCCTGTGCTGCCATGGCACAGGGGATGAGCAGTGCCCAGTGCTGCCATGGCACAGGGGATGAGCAGTGCCCAGTGCTGCCAGGGCACAGAGGATGAGCAGTGCCCAGTGCTGCCAGGGCACAGAGGATGAGCAGTGCCCAGTGCTGCCAGTGCTGCCATGGCACAGGGGATGAGCAGTGCCCACTCCTGCAGGGCTCCCCACTCCTAATGACATGCATACTTGGGGGATAAAGGCAGATCTGTACTTGCTGCTCCATACGTGTGTTGGACTGCAAACACAGATGCTGATTTCCTCTTCTCTGCGCCCCTGGAAAATCTCGTATTTAATATTCACCTGACTAGGCAGAAAGAAAAGGGATTTTTGATTAGGTTAATTGTTTTTAATGACAGCCTGCCACATTTGACAGATCCCTCTTGTGAAGCTCAAGACAAGCACCTTTTCTTTCAGATGTGCTGTGTGTGTTTCTGTATTTCGTGAGCTGTGCTGAAGTTTCATKTTTGGATTTGGGCAGGGAGGTCACTCCTTCCACAGCTGTCCCCAGGTTTTTCTGGGAATGTGAGACCTAAGCAATAAYGTGTGCCTGGTGGAGAGGCCCAAGTGGAATAAATGGCAGAACCTGGAAGGGAAAAGCTGCACCTCCTAACCTAAACTAACCTTGGTGACTGAAAATTAAAGTTTAGGACCAAGTGTAGAACCAGGTTCAAATGTTCCTGTATGATATGGAGGCAAAAACTGAACATTGTTCTGAGATGTGTAAAGTTCTTCAAAAACACATGCTTGTTATTAAATGATATATAACACTAAAATTCATCAGATATATCATTAGTTCTTTATAGCCTAAAATTATACCAAAAAAGAACAGGTAAATACCTGAGTCACAGCTGAGGCTGAGGCCAGGGGTATCTATGACATCAGGAATYCTTGTTGATGGACTGCTGAAGGGATTAACAGAAACCAGTGGGTGTTCCAAGGGAAAAACATCCACCCTGGGTTTGGGAACTGCAGGGAGCTTCCAGCCATTAAAACACTCGTGCAGACTGAGGGGAKTTTGGTTTCATCCACCCTGGAATGTCCCCTTGGTCTGTCCCTTCCACAGAACTATCAGGGCAGGCTCTGGAACACGCTGAGCACCAGGCTGGGACACAGAATCTTTGTGCCACCACTGAATCTTTGTGCCTCAGTTTACCCATCGATTGGGATTACAGCCTTTCCAGAGTGTTGTGGTGATTAATTATTAATGTTAGCAAAGCGTTTTGAAGATGAAGAGTGCTATATGCTGGCTAAAGATCTTAATTACATCAGTCTGATGATGAAATTTTTATATTTACATAATGAAGCAGTCATGGAAGAGGTGCAGAGATGGTCTCTCCTGGTGGACAGATACCTCRGTTATCTCTGCCATTATCACTGCCTAAATCAAATCCTTTTTTCCATGGGGAATCTGCTGTTGGAGTGAGCAAAGCCCACATGCTCCATGTGAGACTCGGGGATGGCAAACAGCCACGGTGCCTTGGCTAATTCCAGTCCCTGCCCATGAAACTCACCTCACCCAGAACTTGTTTCAACTTCTCCAGCTGTTCTTGGCATGCRTTGAGATTTCATCAAGTTGATGCCATCAACACCCACACACATGGCAAGGCAGAGTGAGAGAGAAAACCCACACACAGTAACTAATATATAGGGAGAAGAGGTATTTGCATGGAGAGCACAAACAGAGCTGCTGTGCTGATGCTGAGATGCAAAGGGATATGCAGATGGGACTGACTCAGAGCCCTGCCAGGCTCAGGGAGACACGGGGAGCTCCAGCAGGGCCACTCCATTGACTCTGGGGTCAGTGGGGTCATTTTTGCTGATCCCACAGCCAGAGTGGGGCWCAGGGGGTGTTTGGGCAGTGCCCTCCTGGATGGGCACGGGGCACACGTGGAGCTGCTCCCTCAGACTGCTGAGCACGGTGACACATGGCCAGGAGCTGGGATTCACAGTGCCATCTCCCTCTGCAATTAGYTCATTAAGACATTTTACCTCTGATACAGAAGTTTGTTCTCCTTATACGTCCTTTTTTCCTTTTTCCTTTTCCRAGCGCATAACTTYTCAAACTTCCAATGAAACTTGTTTTCAATYCATGATTCATGATCAAGATGACATCTAATTATGATAAATTTATAATCTCACCCTAGTTAGGCAAAATCTGGAAACTGSAGAGGGAGAGTTTGGTCACAAACACAAAGTGCAGGCAATAACACTCATTTCCATACTCATTTCTAGATCTGGGCAGATTTCCAGGGTAATTGTGTTTGTCTCCTAGAGACAACTTCAGGAGAGGCACAGGTTTTTTTTTTGAGCACTGAGAAATCAGCTCAACTTTTTCTTGGGGTTTGATCTGCCAACAAGTTGGGGTGCTGGGGATAAAGTGAGAGTGACACCAGGACTCTGTGTGACAATGGGGACAAATTTCAGGCTCCTCTGCTCCCCCAGCCCAGCTCAGGGGATGTGAGTGGCCCTGGGCTCTGTGGGGATGTGGCACTTGGCAATGCCATCCCTTGGCAGTCTCCAGTTGGGACCATTGGCACCCTTGGGTGCTCCCCTGTGCCATGAGCCCTGGGCAGAGCAGGATCCAACATTAATGGTCTGCACACTTAGAAACCATTTCAATCTGTTTTACAGCACTGAAAGACTCCAAAGAGATTTTGCTAATTAGCTCACTGCACACCCAGCGAGCCCTGCAGAAGCTCGGCCACATCGTGGGGTTTGTTGGACACCAACTTTCAATTTCCTCTTCTATTTATATTCTCTGTTCAAATGGAAACCACAAATCTTTCCAGGTGACCTGTTTATTAAGTGAATTTAGAACAGKTAACATTTGCATTTATTAATTTTCTAGAAAAACTGGAATTACGAGTTACTGAGAAATGGAACTGCTATCTCAGATTTCACTGGCTACCAGCTGCAAATGTTGGTAACGAGGYTTTGGTGATGATGAAGCCCATGGGGTGATTTTTCTGTGGCACCTGCAGCAGCCCCAGCTTTGCAGGGACCTGCGGGGACTCAGCACCTCGGACAACACCCCCACAAAACTGGGCCCAGCCAAAATTAATGCAGAAAATCTGTAGGATCAGATTTTCACAGCTCTTTGCACAGAGAGCGCTGTTTGTGTAACCTGGGTGTGCATCTGCTCCTGAGAGCTGCGAGGGAATGGCATCCTGCAATTGTTTGTTTGAATTCATGTTTCAGCAGAATCCCAGAGCCAAGTTCCTAAAGCTGCTCATGTCCCAATCCATGAACGTGATCTGATTGCRTTTCTGATAGGAATGTTTGGGTTTCTGAGCTCAGACACTGARTTTTGAGATGTCCTTTTCTGAAGCAGAATCTTCTTTCCAAGGTGGAACTCACAGATCCCTCCGTGCTCTGGAGTTTTGTTCTGCATTTCCTTGGCTGCATGATCAGAAATGCTCTTTCAGTAATTTCATCTCATTTCTTTTCAGYAATGACAGATCTTTTCTCTCCACAAAACCACCTTTATTTTCTTTTACTGGGTCACTGTTAACTCTTCYACGCTCGACATCATAACACTGGAGATTTTTCACAGATAGGCTTTCTGCCAGTCTCCTCCATAAAAAAATGAATTACATCTGGAGCAGGTATAAACTTGGAACAATTCCTACCTCCCAGGTAAAATAACTCATTTGGTGCATAGGCATGCCATGGATCCTGCACAGACTGAAGAGGATGGGAAGGTGGAAGGAAATTTTTGTAATTCATAGCAAAATTTCTTCTGATGAAGGACATGCATAACCAACTGCAAGAAAACAAACGATTGTTCTGATTATTTTTCACTGTAGGAATAATTGGTAACATTGTTCTTCTTGGCAGAGATGAATAGTTGGAACCAGACTATTTCACAGAGACAAAATATCCACAGGGAGAGATTTTTGAGGCAGTCAKAGGATGCACCCTACAGAGTGTGATTCTCATGGCATTAAAGCAGTGCTGCGATTTAACTTCTAATGAAGACAGAAATGAACCTGATAAACACTGCCTAAACGTTCTATGGAAAGGACAATAAAAATATCACATTTTAGGCAAGGTCTGGCTCTCATTGAAGCCAAAAGAGTTGAATTCATTGAACTTATCCAAAACAGGAAAAAGGATTTATGACTGTGGAGGACGAAGGAGCACTGCTGTGAATCAGAGCCACTGAATAACTCCACACCACAGAAGAGATCCCCCAGAGTTTTGCAATAGTAGCTGTTGTGTTACTTTGTGGAATTTTCTGATCCTTTGATAATATTTCCCCCTTTTAACAGCAAAATCCGCACTGCCTCTTGAAAGCTTTTAGAATATTTTTCCTTATGCTTTTATCCTAGACAAGGCAGGACCACATTTGGTATTTAGGACAGGGAGCTGGCAATCCGGATTCTTCTGAGCTTTGTCACTCCCCTGTGGTGTGGCTTTGATCTCCCCATGGTGCAGCAGTGGGGAGTGTCCCTGTGCCTCAGAAAGGGTCCTGTGAGCACCAGCAGAGGCACAGCCTGAGCAAACCTGGCACTGCCAGCTCCTGCCCGGGCTCTCTGCAGCCTGGCAAACCCCACTGCTGGCAGAGCTGTGCTGGGCACAGAGCCTCGGGGACACCTGGGTGTGATGCTTTCCCTGTTAAAACAGCCAATTTGGGATCCCATCCCCTCTGGGATCTCCACAGGGCTCAAACTGCTCAGCTTTGCCTTCACTCACCTCTCCCCAGGCCAAAGCAAGGGTTTGGTTAGGGACAATTGAAATTGGAMGTTTAGATACTGGACTGGGAGGAAGTAAACAAATATAAAATATTTCAATTTTGCAGTGAGAGGCCAGAGTTTCAAATGCTCTTCCCTGGAATCTCAAAGAATGTCCACACACTGAGCACTGGCCTCCATTAATCCCAGGCTTGAACGTGCACCGTGCTCCATCTTCTTTGGATAACTCTTTGAAGTGCTCCACTMTTTTATTCCCTAGAAATTAGGTTTTGTAATATAAATGGGTCTCTAATTGACTTTTCCCAAAGCCAGCAGCAATGGATATTTTAGCAATGGTTCCTCTGGGTTTAGACCTAATTGACCATTAGGTGTGTGACCTGTGTAAACACAGCTCTGGCCCTTCCTGGTGTCTCATTATTTCTGTTTCCTCCCGGGCAGCCTGCTGGCCACTGCTTCCCACCCACTCCAAATGCTTCTTTTGTTTTTCACACAGAGTTATTGCCCTTATTCCAGACACCACTTATGCACAGATGCTACAAACCTGCAGCTCGTGGTGTTACCAGTTTCCTATCAGACCTGTATCAATATTCTGTATGAATATTGATTATTTATTGGTAATGAGTTGTTCTGACAGGATGTGTCTGACAGCAGTAATTCCTCTCAGCCTATTACAAGCTGTAATTTTGAAAACCCCTCAAATTTCCCTCATTTCACTGCCTTGAAAGGAGGTTCAGTTTGGTTTTGGGTATTTTCAGTGGGGCAGTTCCCCCTGGCTGCTGGAGATTCCCCCGGCTCTGGGGGATGTGAGCACTGGAAACATCGAGCTAAATAAAAACATGGGCTTTTTGCAAATGCCTTCACCTTTAAAATGGGACTTTCAGTTTCYAAAGGCTGGCAGGGAGTTCGCTTTGAGTCAGTCTTTGTGTGGTCATTTTCCTTCTGGAATGAGAGTGTTCTTGCACAGAATTTCACTGAAATGTGTTGTCAAGAGACATTSTCTTTTGTTTCCACGAGTTTGCAAATATTCCCAAACAAGTTTGATGTAAGCCAGAGTGTCCCAGCTTTTATCTTTCCGAATCCAAGCTCTCCCTGAGCACAGCAGCCCTGGGAGCTGCAGGAAKGAGCAAATTCCTGAGCTGGCAGTGCCAGGCTCTGTGCCACCCCAGGCTGTTCACAGCTCCTTCAGGGGTCTCCCTGCAGTGCTGCCACAATTCCATGCTGTGATGAGACCTTAATGAACTCTCTAAACTGCCTCAATTCCTCTGATGAAGGGCATTATATGTGTACAGTTTGTTTGCATTGTTGCCTAATTATGAACAGCAATTAAGACTTCACACCTACAATTTGTATTCACAATTGGTAAAATTCCCTTGCCTGGAGTTCTCTACTGCTGCCAACAAGGCATACAGCAAATTTTATTCTTTACCCCAGTGCCATAGAAGCAATCTCTCCATCACATCACATCTCCAGCTGGCAGCACAAAGGACTAGCCCTAAGATTCTGAGTGGAATGGCTGTGGTTTAAAATGTCCCTGAGCAGAACGAGCCCCAAACTGCTTTCTGGAATGGCTCTGGTTTAAAATGTCCCTGAGCAGGATCAGCCCCAAACTGCTCTCTGGAATGGCTGTGGTTTGAGTGTCCCTGAGCAGGGTTTGTCCACACCTTGGCCAAGAGAAGGCAGTGACAGTGCCCAGGAGTTCAGCACACACCACAGCTCATCCTGCACATCCTCACACAGCA